>NC_092053.1:67048319-67118542 GCF_003086295.3 Arachis hypogaea
AAAGGCGAGTAATGCCTCATTTGGAGGCTCCTTTCGGTTTTTTTTACGTTGTGCTTGACCCGTTCTTTAAATGACGCTATACGAGGAGGACACCTAAAGGCGAGCCGTAATGGCCTCATCTTCGCGGCTCTCCGGTTTTTTTCCTTTTTTTTTACGTTGTGCTGACCCTCGTTCTTTAAATGACGCTATCGAGGAGGACACCTAAAGGCGAGCCGTAATGGCTCATCTTCGGCAGGCTCCTCCGGTTTTTTTTCCTTTTTTTTTACGTTGTGCTGCAGGCCCTCCGGTAATTTTTTCGGTTTTTTCCGTTTTTTTCTTTATTTTACCTTGGCTGCAGGAGGCTACTCCAGTTTTTTTCTTCCCGGAATTTTTTTTTTACGTGTGACCCTCGTTCTTTAATGACCTATCAGAGGACACCTAAAGCGAGCCTATGCTCATCTCGGCAGGCTCCTCCGATTTTTTTTTTACGTTGTGCTGCCCTCTTTTAAATAAGCTATCCAGAGGAACTAAACGAGCGTAAGGCTCATTTCGGAGGTCCTCGTTTTTTTTTTTTTTTTTTTTTACATTGTGCTGACCTCGTCTTTAAATGACTATCCGAGGAGGACACCTAAGCGAGCGTATGCCTCATCTTCAGTTCGGTTTTTTTTTTTTTTTTTACGTTGTGCTGACCTCTTTTTAATACCTATCCGGGAGGAACTAAAGGCGTATGCTCATTTCGCAGCTCTTCCGTTTTTTTTTTTTTTTTTTACTTGTGCTGACCCTCGTTTTTAAATACGTATCCGAGGAGGACACCTAATGGCGAGCCGTAATTCCTCATTTCGGAGGCTCCTCCGATTTTTTTTTTTTTACGTTGTGCTGACCTCTTCTTTAAATGACCTATCCCGAGGAGGACACCTAAACACGAGCCGTAATGGCCTCATCTTCGGCAGGCTCTCCGATTTTTTTCCCCTTTTTTGTTGTACATTGTGCTGACCCTCGTTCTTTAAATGACGGTATCCCGAGGAGGACACCTAACGGCGAGCCGTAATGTCCTCATCTTCGGGAGGCTCCTCCGGTTTTTTTTTTTTTTTACGTTGTGCTGACCCTCGTTCTTTAAATGACGCTATCCGGGGAGGACACCTAAAGGCGATCTGTAATGCCTCATCTTCGCAGCTCCTCCGGTTTTTTTTCCGAGTTTTTTTTACGTTGTGCTTATCCTCGTTCTTAAATTACGATATCGCGAGGAGGACACCTAAAGGCGAGCCGTAATTGCTCATCTTCGGCAGGTTCCTCCGATTTTTTTTCCTTGTTTTTTTTTTCACGTTGTGCTGACCCTCGTTCTTTAATGACGCTATCACGAGGAGGACACCTAAAGGCGAGCCGTAATGGCTCATCTTCGGCAGGCTCTCCGGTTCTTTTCTCTGGTTTTTTTCCCCTTTTTTTTTTTTACGTTGTGCTTACCCTCGTTCTTTAAATGATGTTATCCCGAGGAGGACACCTAAAGGCAAGCCATAATGGCTTCATCTTCGGCAGGCTCCTCTGGTTTTTTTCCAGTTTTTTCTCGGTTTTTTTTCATTTTTTTACGTTGTGCTGACACTCGTTCTTTAAATGACGCTATCCCGAGGAGGACACCTAAAGGCGAGCCGTAATGGCCTCATCTTCGGGAGGCTCCTCCGGTTTTTTTTTCCGTTTTTTTCCCGGTTTTTTTTACGTTGTGCTGACCCTTGTTCTTTAAATGACGCTATGCCAAGGAGAACACCTAAAGGCAAGCCGTAATGGCCTCGTCTTCGGCAGGCTCCTCTGTTTTTTTTTTCCAGTTTTTTCCCGATTTTTTTTCTTTCGTTGTGCTGACCCTCGTTCTTTAAATTACACTATCCCGAGGAGGACACCTAAAAGCGAGCCGTAATGGCCTCAACTTCGGCAGGCTACTCCATTTTTTTCCCGGTTTTTTTTTACGTTGTACCGACCCTCGTTCTTTAAATGACGCTATCCCGAGGAGGACTCCTAAAGGCGAGCCGTAATGGCCTCATCTTCGGCAGGCTCCTCCGTTTTTTTTTTACGGGTTTGTTTTTTTTTACGTTGTGCTGACCTCGTTATTTAAATGACGCCATCCCGAGGAGGACACCTAAAGGCGAGCCGTAATTGACTCATCTTCGCAGGCTCCTCCGTTTTTTTTTCGGTTTGTTTTTTTTTACGTTGTGCTGACCCTCGTTATTTAAATGACGCCATCCCGAGGAGGACACCTAAAGGCGAGCCGTAATTGACTCATCTTCGGCAAGCTCCCCCGTTTTTCTCCTGTTTTTTTTTTACGTTGTGCTGACCCTCGTTATTTAAATGACGCTATCTGAGGAGGACACCTAAAGGCGAGCCATAATTGACTCATTTTGGCAGGCTCCTCTGATTTTTTTTTACATTGTGCTGACCCTCGTTCTTTAAATGACGCTATCACGAGGAGGACACCTAAAGGCGAGCCGTAATGGCCTCATCTTCGGCAGGCTCTTCCGGTTTTTTTCCTGGTTTTTTTTTTTACGTTGTGCTTACCCTCGTTCTTTAAATGACGCTATCACGAGGAAGACACCTAAAGGCGAGCCGTAGTTGGCTCATCTTCGGCAGGCTCCTCGTTTTTTTTCCAGGTTTTTTTTTACGTTGTGCTTACCCTCGTTCTTTAAATGATGCTATCTCGAGTAGGACACCTAAAGGCGAGCCGTAACGGACTCATTTTCAGCAAGCTCCTCCGGTTTTTTTTTCAGTTATTTTTTTTTTTTACATTGTGCTGACCCTCGTTCTTTAAATGACACTATCATGAGGAGGACACCTAAAGGCGAGCCATAATGGGCTCATCTTCGGCAGGCTCCTCCGGTTTTGTTCTCCAGTTTTTTTTTCCGGTTTTTTTTCTTTTTTTTACGTTGTGCTTACCCTCGTTCTTTAAATCACGCTATCCAGAGGAGGACACCTAAATGCGAGCCGTAATGGCATCATCTTCGGCAGGCTCCTCTAGTTTTTTTTTTCCGGTTTTTTTCCCTTTTTTTTCATTTTCTTTTACGTTGTGCTGACCCTCGTTTTTAAATAACGCTATCCCCAAGAGGACACTTAAAGGCGAGCCGTAATGGCCTCATCTTCGGGAGACTCCTCCGGTTTTTTTTCTCTGGTTTTTTTTCCCGGTTTTTTTACGTTGTGCTTATCCTCGTTCTTTAAATGATGCTATCCCGAGGAGGACACCTAAAGGCGAGCCGTAATGGCCTCATCTTCAGCAGGCTCCTCTGATTTTTTTTTTACGTTGTGCTGACCCTCATTCTTTAAATGACGCTATCCCGAGGAGGACACCTAAACACGAGCCGTAATGGCCTCATCTTCGGCAGGCTCTGCCAGTTTATTTTTCCCTTTTTTTTGTTGTACATTGTGCTGACCCTCGTTCTTTAAATGACGGTATCCCGAGGAGGACACCTAACGGCGAGCCGTAATGTCCTCATCTTCGGGAGGCTCCTCCGGTTTTTTCTTTTTTTACGTTGTGCTGACCCTCATTCTTTAAATGACGCTATCCCGAGGAGGACACCTAAACACGAGCCGTAATGGCCTCATCTTCGGCAGGCTCCTCCGATTTTTTTCCCTTTTTTTTGTTGTACATTGTGCTGACCCTCGTTCTTTAAATGACGCTATCCCGGGGAGGACACCTAAAGGCGATCCGTAATGGCCTCATCTTCGGGAGACTCCTCCGGTTTTTTCTCTGGTTTTTTTTCCCAATTTTTTTTACGTTGTGCTTATCCTCGTTCTTTAAATGATGCTATCCCGAGGAGGACACCTAAAGGCGAGCCGTAATTGCCTCATCTTCAGCAGGCTCCTCCGATTTTTTTTTTTACGTTGTGCTGACCCTCATTCTTTAAATGACGCTATCCCGAGGAGGACACCTAAACACGAGCCGTAATGGCCTCATCTTCGGCAGGCTCTTCCGGTTTATTTTTCCCCTTTTTTTTTTGTACATTGTACTGACCCTCGTTCTTTAAATGACGGTATCACGAGGAGGACACCTAACGGCGAGCCGTAATGTCCTCATCTTCGGGAGGCTCCTTCGGTTTTTTTTTTTTTTTACGTTGTGCTGACCCTCATTCTTTAAATGACGCTATCCCGAGGAGGACACCTAAACACGAGCCATAATGACACTATCCCGGGGAGGACTCCTAAAGGCGATCCGTAATGGCCTCATCTTCGGCAGGCTCCTCCGGTTTTTTTCCTGGTTTTTTTTATTACGTTGTGCTGACCCTTGTTCTTTAAATGACGCTATCCCGAGGAGGACACCTAAAGGTGAACCGAAATTGCCTCATCTTTGGCAGGCTCCTCCGGTTTTTTTTCCTTGTTTTTTTTTTACGTTGTGCTGACCCTCGTTATTTAAATGACGCTATTTTGAGGAGGACACCTAAAGGCGAGCCGTAATGGACTCATTTTCGGCAGGCTCCTCCGATAATTTTTCCTGGTTTTTTTTTTTTACGTTGTGCTGACCCTCGTTATTTAAATGACGCTATCCCGAGGAGGACACCTAAAGGCGAGCCATAATGGACTCATTTTCGGAAGGCTCCTCCGGTTTTTTTTTTACGTTGTGCTGACCCTCGTTCTTTAAATGACGCTATCCCGAGGAGGATACCTAAAGGCGAGCCGTAATGGCCTAATCTTCGGGAGACTCTTCTGATTTTTTCTCCTATTTTTTTTCCCGGTTTTTTTTTTACGTTGTGATTAACCTCGTGCTTAAATGACGCACGCTATCCCAAGGAGGACACCTAAAGGCGAGCCGTAATTACCTCATCTTCGGCAGGCTACTCCGATTTTTTTTCCTTGTTTTTTTTCACGTTGTGCTGACCCTCGTTCTTTAAATGACGCTATCAGGAGGAGGACACCTAAAGGCGAGCCGTAATGGCCTCATCTTCGGCAGGCTCCTCCGGTTTTTTTCTCCGGTTTTTTTCCCGTTTTAATTTACGTTGTGCTTACCCTCATTCTTTAAATGATGCTATCCCGAGGAGGACACCTAAAGGCAAGCCATAATGGCTTCATCTTCGGCAGGCTCCTCCGGTTTTTTTTCCGGTTTTTTCTCGGTTTTTTTTTTCATTTTTTTTACGTTGTGCTGACACTCGTTCCTTAAATGACGCTATCCCGAGGAGGACACCTAAAGGCGAGCCATAATGGACTCATTTTCTGCAGGCTCCTCCGGTTTCTTTTTTTACGTTGTGCTAACCCTCGTTCTTTAAATGACGCTATCCAGAGGAGGATACCTAAAGGCGAGCCGTAATGGCCTAATCTTCGGGAGGCTCCTCCGGTTTTTTTTCTCCGACTTTTTTCCCGGTTTTTTTTTACGTTGTGCTTATCCTCGTTCTTAAATGACGCTATCCCGAGGAGGACACCTAAAGGCGAGCCGTAATTGCCTCATCTTCGACAGGCTCATCCGATTTTTTTCCTTGTTTTTTTTTTCACGTTGTGCTGACCCTCGTTCTTTAAATGACGCTATCACGAGGAGGACACCTAAATGCGAGTCGTAATGGCCTCGTCTTCGGCAGGCTCCTCCGGTTTTTTTCTCTGGTTTTTTTCCCCTTTTTTTTTACGTTGTGCTTACCCTCGTTCTTTAAAAGATGCTATCCCGAGGAGGACACCTAAAGCCAAGCCGTAATGGCCTCATCTTCAGCAGGCTCCTCCGGGTTTTTTTTTTACGTTGTGCTAACCCTCATTCTTTAAATGACGCTATCCTGAGGAGGACACCTAAACACGAGCCGTAATGGCCTCATCTTCGGCAGGCTCCTCCGTTTTTTTTCCTTTTTTTTGTTGTACATTGTGCTGACAATCGTTCTTTAAATGATGCTATCCCAAGGAGGACGCCTAAAGGCGAGCCGTAATGGCCTCATCTTCGGCAGGCTCCTCCGGTTTTTTCTTTCGGGTTTGTTTTTTTTTTTACGTTGTGCTGACCCTCGTTATTTAAATGACGCCATCCCGAGGAGGACACCTAAAGACGAGCCGTAATTGACTCATCTTCGGCAGGCTCCTCCGGTTTTTTTCCAGGTTTTTTTTATTACGTTGTGCTGACCCTTGTTCTTTAAATGACGCTATCCCGAGGAGGACACCTAAAGGCGAGCCGTAATGGCCTCATCTTCGGGAGGCTCCTCCGGTTTTTTTCCTCCGATTTTTTTTCCTGGATTTTTTTTTTACGTTGTGCTGACCCTCGTTATATAAATGACGCTATCCCGAGGAGGACACCTAAAGGCGAGCCATAATGGACTCATTTTCGGCAGGCTCCTCCGATTTTTTTTTACGTTGTGCTGACCCTCGTACTTTAAATGACGCTATTCCGAAGAGGATGCGAGCCGTAATGACCTCATCTTCGGCAGGCTCCTCCGGTTTTTTTCCAGGTTTTTTTTTTACGTTGTGCTTACCCTCGTTTTTTAAATGACGCTATCACGAGGAGGTCACCTAAAGGCGAGCCGTAATTGGCTCATCTTCGGCAGGCCCCTCCGGTTTTTTTCCTATTTTTTTTTACGTTGTGCTTACCCTCGTTCTTTAAATGACGCTATCTCGAGTAGGACTACTAAAGGGGAGCTGTAATGGCCTCATCTTCGGCAAGCTCCTCCAGTTTTATTTTCCAATTTTTTTCCCCATTTTTTTTTCATTTTTTAACGTTGTGCTGACCCTCGTTCTTTAAATGACGCTATCCCGAGGAGGACACCTAAAGGCGAGCCGTAATGGCCTTATCTTCGGGAGGCTCCTCCGATTTTTTTTCTCTGGTTTTTTTTCCCATTTTTTTTTACGTTGTGCTTATCCTCATTCTTTAAATGACGCTATCCCGAGGAGGACACCTAATGGCGAGCCGTAATTGCCTCATCTTCGGCATGCTCCTCCGATTTTTTTTCCTGGTTTTTTTTTTTACGTTGTGCTGACCCTCGTTATTTAAATGACGTTATCCCGAGGTGGACACTTAAAGGCGAGCCGTAATTACCTCATCTTCGGCAGGCTCCCCCGATTTTTTTCCTGGTTTTTTTTACGTTGTGCTGACCCTCGTTCTTTAAATGACTCTATCCCGAGGAGGACACCTAAAGGCGAACCATGATGGACTCATTTTCGGCAGGCTCCTCCGGTTTTTTTTTTTTTTTTTTTTTACGTTGTGATGACCCTCGTTCTTTAAATGATGCTATCCCAAGGACGACACCTAAAGGCGAGCCGTAACGGCCTCATCTTTGGCAGGCTCCTCCGGTTTTTTTCCTGGTTTTTTTTTTTACGTTGTGCTTACCCTCGTTCTTTAAATGATGCTATCCTGAGGAGGACACCTAAACACGAGCCGTAATGGCCTCATCTTCGGCAGGCTCCTCCGGTTTATTTTTCCCCTTTTTTTGTTGTACATTGTGCTGACCCTCGTTCTTTAAATGACGGTATCACGAGGAGGACACCTAACGGCGAGCCGTAATGTCCTCATCTTCGGGAGGCTCCTCCGGTTTTTTTTTCTTACGTTGTGCTGACCCTCATTCTTTAAATGACGCTATCCCGAGGAGGACACCTAAACACGAGCCGTAATGGCCTCATCTTCGGCAGGCTCCTCTGGTTTTTTTCCTGGTTTTTTTATTACGTTGTGCTGACCCTTGTTCTTTAAATGACGCTATCCCGAGGAGGACACCTAAAGGTGAACCAAAATTGCCTCATCTTTGTCAGGCTCCTCCGGTTTTTTTTCCTGGTTTTTTTTTTACGTTGTGCTGACCCTCGTTATTTAAATGACGCTATTTTGAGGAGGACACCTAAAGGCGAGCCGTAATGGACTCATTTTCGGCAGGCTCCTCCTATAATTTTTCCTGGTTTTTTTTTTTACGTTGTGCTGACCCTCGTTATTTAAATGACGCTATCCCGAGGAGGACACCTAAAGGCGAGCCATAATGGACTCATTTTCGGAAGGCTCCTCCGGTTTTTTTTTTACGTTGTGCTGACCCTCGTTCTTTAAATGATGCTATCCCGAGGAGGATACCTAAAGGCGAGCCGTAATGGCCTAATCTTCGGGAGGCTCTTCCAATTTTTTTTCTCCTATTTTTTTTCCCGGTTTTTTTTACGTTGTGCTTATCCTCGTGCTTAAAGGACGCACGCTATCCCAAGGAAGACACCTAAAGGCGAGCCGTAATTGCCTCATCTTCGGCAGGCTCCTCCGATTTTTTTTCCTTTTTTTTTTTTCACGTTGTGCTGACCCTCGTTTTTTAAATGACGCTATCACGAGGAGGACACCTAAAGGCGAGCCGTAATGGCCTCATCTTCGGCAGGCTCCTCCGGTTTTTTTCTCCGGTTTTTTTCCCCTTTTATTTTACGTTGTGCTTACCTTCATTCTTTAAATGATGCTATCCCGAGGAGGACACCTAAAGGCAAGCCATAATGGCTTCATCTTCGGCAGGCTCCTCCGGTTTTTTTTCCGATTTTTTATCGGTTTTTTTTTCATTTTTTTTACGTTGTGCTGACACTCGTTCTTTAAATGACGCTATCCCGAGGAGGACACCTAAAGGCGAGCCATAATGGACTCATTTTCGGCAGGCTCCTCCGGTTTCTTTTTTTACGTTGTGCTTACCCTCGTTTTTTAAATGACGCTATCACGAGGAGGACACCTAAAGGCGAGCCGTAATTGGCTCATCTTCGGCAGGCCCCTCCGGTTTTTTTCCTATTTTTTTTTACGTTGTGCTTACCCTCGTTCTTTAAATGACGCTATCTCGAGTAGGACTACTAAAGGGGAGCTGTAATGGCCTCATCTTCGGCAGGCTCCTCCAGTTTTATTTTCCAATTTTTATCCCCATTTTTTTTTCATTTTTTTACGTTGTGCTGACCCTCGTTCTTTAAATGACGCTATCCCGAGGAGGACACCTAAAGGCGAGCCGTAATGGCCTTATCTTCGGGAGGCTCCTCCGATTTTTTTTCTCTGGTTTTTTTTCCCGTTTTTTTTTTACGTTGTGCTTATCCTCATTCTTTAAATGACGCTATCCCGAGGAGGACACCTAATGGCGAGCCGTAATTGCCTCATCTTCGGCATGCTCCTCCGATTTTTTTTCCTGCTTTTTTTTTTACGTTGTGCTGACCCTCGTTATTTAAATGACGTTATCCCGAGGTGGACACTTAAAGGCGAGCCGTAATTACCTCATCTTCGGCAGGCTCCCCCGATTTTTTTCCTGGTTTTTTTTACGTTGTGCTGACCTTCGTTATTTAAATGACGCCATCCCGAGGAGGACACCTAAAGGCGAGCCATGATGGACTCATTTTCGGCAGGCTCCTCCGGGTTTTTTTTTTTTATGTTGTGATGACCCTCGTTCTTTAAATGACGCTATCCCAAGGAGGACACCTAAAGGCGAGCCGTAACGGCCTCATCTTCGGCAGGCTCCTCCGTTTTTTTTCCTGGTTTTTTTTTTTACGTTGTGCTTACCCTCGTTCTTTAAATGACGCTATCACGAGGAGGACACCTAAAGGCGAGCCGTAATTGGCTCATCTTCGGCAGGCCCCTCCGGTTTTTTTCCTATTTTTTTTTTTACGTTGTGCTTACCCTCGTTCTTTAAATGACGCTATCTCGAGTAGGACTACTAAAGGGGAGCTGTAATGGCCTCATCTTCGGCAGGCTCCTCCAGTTTTATTTTCCAATTTTTTTCCCCATTTTTTTTTCATTTTTTTACGTTGTGCTGACCCTCGTTCTTTAAATGACGCTATCCCGAGGAGGACACCTAAAGGCGAGCCGTAATGGCCATATCTTCGGGAGGCTCCTCCGATTTTTTTTCTCTGGTTTTTTTCCCGTTTTTTTTTTTACGTTGTGCTTATCCTCATTCTTTAAATGACGCTATCCCGAGGAGGACACCTAATGGCGAGCCGTAATTGCCTCATCTTCGGCATGCTCCTCCGATTTTTTTTCCTGGTTTTTTTTTTTACGTTGTGCTGACCCTCTTTATTTAAATGACGTTATCCCGAGGTGGACACTTAAAGGCGAGCCGTAATTACCTCATCTTCGGCAAGCTCCCCCGATTTTTTTCCTGGTTTTTTTTACGTTGTGCTGACCCTCGTTATTTAAATGACGCTATCCCGAGGAGGACACCTAAAGGCGAGCCATGATGGACTCATTTTCGGCAGGCTCCTCCGGTTTTTTTTTTTTTACGTTGTGATGACCCTCGTTCTTTAAATGACGCTATCCCAAGGAGGACACCTAAAGGCGAGCCGTAACGGCCTCATCTTCGGCAGGCTCCTCCGCTTTTTTTCCTGGTTTTTTTTTTTACGTTGTGCTTACCCTCGTTCTTTAAATGACGCTATCACGAGGAGGACACCTAAAGGCGAGCCGTAATTGGCTCATCTTCGGTAGGCCCCTCCGGTTTTTTTCCTATTTTTTTTTACGTTGTGCTTACCCTCGTTCTTTAAATGACGCTATCTCGAGTAGGACTACTAAAGGGGAGCTGTAATGGCCTCATCTTCGGCAGGCTCCTCCAGTTTTATTTTCCAATTTTTTCCCCATTTTTTTTTCATTTTTTTACGTTGTGCTGACCCTCGTTCTTTAAATGACGCTATCCCGAGGAGGACACCTAAAGGCGAGCCGTAATGGCCTTATCTTCGGGAGGCTCCTCCGATTTTTTTTCTTTGGTTTTTTTCCCGTTTTTTTTTTTTACGTTGTGCTTATCCTCATTCTTTAAATGACGCTATCCCGAGGAGGACACCTAATGGTGAGCCGTAATTGCCTCATCTTCGGCATGCTCCTCCGATATTTTTTCCTGGTTTTTTTTTTTACGTTGTGCTGACCCTCGTTATTTAAATGACGCTATCCCGAGGAAGACACCTAAAGGCGAGCCATGATGGACTCATTTTCGGCAGGCTCCTCCGGTTTTTTTTTTTTTTTACGTTGTGATGACCCTCGTTCTTTAAATGACGCTATCCCAAGGAGGACACCTAAAGGCGAGCCGTAACGGCCTCATCTTCGGCAGGCTCCTCCGGTTTTTTTCCTGGTTTTTTTTTTTTTTTACGTTGTGCTTACCCTCGTTCTTTAAATGACGCTATCACGAGGAGGACACCTAAAAGCGAGCCGTAATTGGCTCATCTTCGACAGGCTCCTCCGGTTTTTTTTCCTTTTTTTTTTTTTTTTACGTTGTGCTTATCCTCGTTCTTTAAATGACGCTATCTCAAGTAGGACACCTAAAGGCGAGCCGTAATGAACTCATTTGCAGCAGGCTCCTCCGGTTTTTTTTCCAGTTTTTTTGTTTTTTTTACGTTGTGATGACCCTCGTTCTTTAAATGACGCTATCCCAAGGAGGACACCTAAAGGCGAGCCGTAACGGCCTCATCTTCGGCAGGCTCCTCCGCTTTTTTTCCTGGTTTTTTTTTTTACGTTGTGCTTACCCTCGTTCTTTAAATGACGCTATCACGAGGAGGACACCTAAAGGCGAGCCGTAATTGGCTCATCTTCGGCAGGCCCCTCCGGTTTTTTTCCTATTTTTTTTTACGTTGTGCTTACCCTCGTTCTTTAAATGACGCTATCTCGAGTAGGACTACTAAAGGGGAGCTGTAATGGCCTCATCTTCGGCAGGCTCCTCCAGTTTTATTTTCCAATTTTTTCCCCATTTTTTTTTCATTTTTTTACGTTGTGCTGACCCTCGTTCTTTAAATGACGCTATCCCGAGGAGGACACCTAAAGGCGAGCCGTAATGGCCTTATCTTCGGGAGGCTCCTCCGATTTTTTTTCTTTGGTTTTTTTTCCCGTTTTTTTTTACGTTGTGCTTATCCTCATTCTTTAAATGACGCTATCCCGAGGAGGACACCTAATGGCGAGCCGTAATTGCCTCATCTTCGGCATGCTCCTCCGATATTTTTTCCTGGTTTTTTTTTTTACGTTGTGCTGACCCTCGTTATTTAAATGACGCTATCCCGAGGAAGACACCTAAAGGCGAGCCATGATGGACTCATTTTCGGCAGGCTCCTCCGGTTTTTTTTTTTTTACGTTGTGATGACCCTCGTTCTTTAAATGACGCTATCCCAAGGAGGACACCTAAAGGCGAGCCGTAACGGCCTCATCTTCGGCAGGCTCCTCCGGTTTTTTTCCTGGTTTTTTTTTTTTACGTTGTGCTTACCCTCGTTCTTTAAATGACGCTATCACGAGGAGGACACCTAAAAGCGAGCCGTAATTGGCTCATCTTCGACAGGCTCCTCCGGTTTTTTTTCCTTTTTTTTTTTTTTTTACGTTGTGCTTATCCTCGTTCTTTAAATGACGCTATCTCAAGTAGGACACCTAAAGGCGAGCCGTAATGAACTCATTTGCAGCAGGCTCCTCCGGTTTTTTTTCCAGTTTTTTTGTTTTTTTTACGTTGTGCTGACCCTCGTTCTTTAAATGACACTATCACGAGGAGGACACCTAAAGGCGAGCCGTAATGGGCTCATCTTCGGCAGGCTCCTCCGGTTTTGTTCTCCATTTTTTTTTCCGGTTTTTTTTTCTTTTTTTTTTACGTTGTGCTTACCCTCGTTCTTTAAATCACGCTATCCAGAGGAGGACACCTAAATGCGAGCCGTAATGGCATCATCTTCGGCAGGCTCCTCTAGTTTTTTTTCTGGTTTTTTTCCCTTTTTTTTTCATTTTTTTTACGTTGTGCTGACCCTCATTTTTTAAATAACGCTATTGATGAGTATTTTGGTGAAAAATAAATTTCTCCCAAAACACACAAATCTAACCGGCAAGTGTACCGGGTCGCATCAAGTAATAAAAACTCACGGGAGTGAGGTCGATCCCACAGGGATTGAAGGATTGAGCAATTTTAGTTTAGTGGTTGATTTAGTCAAGCGAATCAAGATTTGGTTGAGAGATTTGTGATTTGCAGAATTTAAATTGCATAGAAAGTAAAGGAAATGGGTAATTGACATGAAATTAAAGAGGACGAGAATTAAATTGCTGAATCTTAAAGTACAAGTAACATAAATTGCGGAAACTTAGATTGCAAGAAATGTAAATTGCAGAATCTTAAAGTGCAAGAAATATAAATGGCTTGAAATGTAAAGGGGATTTGGGGCTGGATGTACAGAATTTAAACAAGGAAAAGTTGAATTGCATTAAACAGAAGAGAAAAAGGGAATTGGGATTGAATCGGATTCGAAACAGAAAAGTAAATGAACATATAAAGCAATAAACAGAGAATTGAAATGGAAAATCAGATCTCAGGACCCAGAGACTAGAAAACCAAGTCTATATCTCAATGCCTTCCTAGATCCAATAAGAACAATTGAAAGGAAATTGTAAATTGCAAGGAAAGTAGATGAGAAGCAAGTCACAGAAACGGAAATTCAATTATGTAGTAAATAATCAGAGAGATCCAAGGTTGAGATTGAAACAGAATTTCTTCAATTCTCCAACCCAAAATCCAAGACAATTGTAATTGAAATTGAAAGCAATAAAACTGAGAGGAAGAGAAGTGAATTCTCCTTCCCCAAGACAAGAAATTAAAGATCACTCAATATGCAAAGCTCTCCGAAAACTATTATGAAAATTCCAAAAAGAAAGCTCCCCGAAGAACTTGAATTCTATCCTATTTATACACTTTCTTCCAATGATCTTCAAGCCTTGAGTTGGGCCTTTGCCCTTGGTGGAATTGGGTTGAAAGAGGCCTTGGTTGATTGCTCTTGGAGTTTGAAGAAGAACCAAAGTGAACCAATTGAACCGGGTTGGAGTTTTGCAAAAGTTGGAGTAAAAGTTTGAGCCAAAGTTAGGGGTCTAACTTTGGCTGCAACTTTTCATATCAGCTAGCACAATTTGCTGATACCAACGTTGGTGCCAAAGTTAGGGGTCTAACTTTGGCTCCAACGTTGGCCCTTTCTAGTGCACTCATGGTGCCAACGTTAGCCTCCAAGTTAGGGGTCTAACGTTGGCGCAAACTTTTGCTCCTCTCCCTTGTATTTTCATGTGCCAACGTTAGCCTCCAAGTTAGGGGTCTAACGTTGGCGCAAACGTTAGGTGGCCAGGGAGGAGTTTCTCATGCCAACGTTAGCCTCAAAGTTAGGGGGCTAACGTTGGCGCAAACTTTTGGTGCCCAGGGGAGAAATTCATGTGCCAACGTTAGCCTCAAAGTTAGGGGGCTAACGTTGGCGCAAACTTTTGGAGCCCAGGGGAGAATTTTCAAGTTCCAACGTTAGCCTCCAAGTTAGGGGGCTAACTTTTCAACCAAAAGTTTGTGCAAAAGTTTGATGCTAACTTTAGGTCCAGCTTTTTGCTTCCTGGTTCAATTTCACTTATTCCATTGTCCTCTCTTCACTCCTAGCCATTCCTTCTTGCTTTAACGTTTCTCCAAGCTTTCTTCACCTATCATTAATCAACCAAACACATCAAAGCTATGCTCAAAATCATGAGATATTCATTCTTTCATAATATGCAACAAATATAGCATAAAATCTCACGAAATGGCATGAATTCATACATGGTTGATTCAATCAAGGGAAATATGAAAATCTACTCAATTAGCTTGCTTGTAGCTCAAGAAAGTGCATAATTCTAATGAAAGCAAAAGAAAAAGACTAGTTAAAATAGGCTAAGATGACTTGTCATCACAACACCAAACTTAAAGCTTGCTTGTCCCCAAGCAAGAAAAGATTTATGCTCCAAGGTTCTTTCAATTAATATGGATTGAAGAATAACTTGTAAAGTCCAGTGAGTGAAGTGATCAAGTGTCAGTGGGGTGAACTCTAAATCATATGCTCATGCAAGGGCTTCAGTGCTCACTAGTCTTCACATATTGGGAGTCGTAGGTCTTTAGGATTTTCATCCAAATGGTATTATGGAGATCTCTTTATATGTAATCACCTTGAAGCAGCTTATAGTTTCTGTGCTTTGGCCTCGACTCTAAGTGTCATGTCTCAAAGCGGCTCTTTAATTAAGCTTTCAATCAATACTCCTAAACCAGTTGGTTTTAAGGTATTGGGTGTTAAAGCACCCCTAAGGATTTACTTGCTCAAGCCTCTTTCTTTGACACACTTCAACCACAAGCATTTACTAGGATAACAACTCTTTGAGTTTTTGGTTTCTTTCTTTCTTTTTCTGCCTAGTAATTGATGCTCAGAGCCTTGGGCCATATTCTTTTTGTTTTTGTATTTTCTTTTCTTTCTTTTGTTTTGTTTGCTGCTTCTTGGATCAATAGATTTTTGAGAATCTCCATAATACTTCTTTGAACTTCATGTCCCGCCTATGAGCTCCCATGCAAGTTTTCACAAGCATGCAACCTCAATACATAATCATACAACTAGAACCACCACCTCTCCTAATCTTTTGCTTGCCTCAAAATTGTTTAATTCCTCAATCCTTCTTTTCAAAGAACTTTCATGTGATGTATTTCTTGAAAATTGAGTGCAAACAAGTTTTGAAGATAAGAATGTTGTGAATGATCAAACACCTTGCTTATTGAATTATAAAGAAAGACTATGCTATGCAGGCATGCAGGGGTAATAGAAATAAAAACTATGCTATGCAGATAGGCAGGGCAGATCAGGATACAATCCAACTTTCAATCACAGCAATATTTGATGTAAAACAATCACTTAACAATACAACCTTTTGGAGTTGGCTTGCTTTCCTTCTTCTCATCATCATCATTGCTGGCCTTTAGGTTCATCTTTTGTTTCTTTGATTGATGATTCTTAATCCTTCCAAAAGCTTGTATGGACCTCTGCAATGATATTGAAAGTTGCTTGTTCCCCAAGCACTTGGAAACAATGGTTAATTTTCATGATTTATTTGCGGGCTTTTTGAACTTACTTTGGTGTGGGAACACCAAACTTAGTACCTTGCCAATGGTTAACCATTTGTGATAATTTCTTTTTCTTTTTCAAAAGAGATAGAACTGAAAACTAAGAACAAACAGTAAAATGGTTAACTAGTTCATCCATTACGCTTGAAGCCTACATTATGCAAAAAGTGAGAATGTGTGTTTCAATGGGGTTTTGGTGGA
The DNA here is from genome assembly GCF_003086295.3 of Arachis hypogaea. Classification (NCBI taxonomy): domain Eukaryota; kingdom Viridiplantae; phylum Streptophyta; class Magnoliopsida; order Fabales; family Fabaceae; genus Arachis; species Arachis hypogaea. The sequence goes on from NC_092053.1 coordinate 67,064,231, forward strand.
CACCAAACTTAGAATCCTTCATTCTCCCTTAGATTGTTTTGGTGTGCAACACCAAACTTAGCTTCTTGCATTATAGATAAAACTAATTAACCTTTTTATTAAAATAGTTATGAACAGAAAACTACCTCGGGTTGGGTTGCCTCCCAACAAGCGCTCTTTTATTGTCACTAGCTTGACATCCTTCATTCTGTGCTCATGGAAGTTGAGGCTTCTGTTGCCTTAGGTTTCCTCCTCTCGCTATGGGCTTCCTTCCCTCTATTTCTCTTTCCATAGCCTTCTTATTTTCCTCCATGACTCCCTTCTCTTTCAACACAGCATCCTTTTCATGGCTCTTTGGGTTCAGAGTCCCCTTTTTCTCACCCAATTCAGCAAGGTTTTGCACTAATTGTTCCACCTGCCTTTCAAGTCTTCTGAGTGAAGCCTCTTGGTTCTTGCTTATCATCTCTTGATGCTTCTTTATTTCTTCCCGCTCTATTGCCATCATTTCTTGAATTTTGATGGACCTCTCCATCAGCATTTCTAGAATATAGATCCTTTGAAAGGTTGGAAGTGGTTGTGGCAATTGTGGTGGTTGATGAAGGTCATTTTGAGCGAATGGTGAGGTAGGACGGGGTTGGAAGTGTGTGTGATTGTTGTTGTGGGGGTGTGTTTTAAGTTGATTTTTGAAGTTAGGATTGTTGCAGTTGAAGTCCCTTGGTCTTTGGTTTTGGTTCTCAACCCCCCTCCCGTTAGAATGAGTTCTCCAAGGTGGATTGTACACATCATTCTGAGGCCTGTTCTGGAGCATGCTAGAGTGATTGCTTGGAGCTTGTAGTTGCTCATAGCTTTGTTGCTCATGGTTAATGGCCCCAAAGCTGTGTTCAGCTTGATTACACCCATATGAGCTTTGAGTCAGGTTGTATGTATGTACTACAGCATGTCTCAACTCAGTGATTTTTCTAGCCATCATATCTAATTGTTGTAGAGTCTGCTGATGCATCTGCTTGTTTTGGCTTATTACTGCACGAGCACCCTCAATTTCTTTCTCTAATGGATGCACTTCTGCCTCTTGCTTAACAACTCTTTGTGATGGGTTAAATTTGACTAGGAGTCCATTCATCAGTTCTTCCCATCCGATAATGCTTCCTTGTGGAAAAGCTTCAAACCATTGGGCAACATCATTCATGGCTATGGATAGTTGCTTCGAACTATGGGTTACATTATCATCCAAGGTGGGGTATTACTCTCATGATTGCTAGAATTTGTTGAGTTCCCTTCATGATCTGCACAGATCAATCAGTAATGGCAATTCAGCAGATATGAGAAGGATAGTTGACACAAAGTATCAAACAGTTGGCAAACTTGAGAGAGTAATGAACGAAAACCACTCCTCTCGTTTGTTTTTCAAGCTATGAAAATCATATTCAGCAGGATGAGCCAAGGAAATTTCACTCTATTGCTAGAGTGAGGTTTCTATTAGCTCAGGCAAAACTTCAAACAGTTAGTGGGTTAGTCAAAATTAAAGAAAAAGTGCTTGATCTAGATCACCACCTCACTTAATCATTATCAATCTAATCAATCCCCGGCAACGGCGCCAAAAACTTGATGAGTATTTTGGTGAAAAATAAATTTCTCCCAAAACACACAAATCTAACCGGCAAGTGTACCGGGTCGCATCAAGTAATAAAAACTCACAGGGATTGAAGGATTGAGCAATTTTAGTTTAGTGGTTGATTTAGTCAAGCGAATCAAGATTTGGTTGAGAGATTTGTGATTTGCAGAATTTAAATTGCATAGAAAGTAAAGGGAATGGGTAATTGACATGAAATTAAAGAGGACGAGAATTAAATTGCTGAATCTTAAAGTACAAGTAACATAAATTGCGGAAACTTAGATTGCAAGAAATGTAAATTGCAGAATCTTAAAGTGCAAGAAATATAAATGGCTTGAAATGTAAAGGGGATTTGGGGCTGGATGTACAGAATTTAAACAAGGAAAAGTTGAATTGCATTAAACAGAAGAGAAAAAGGGAATTGGGATTGAATCGGATTCGAAACAGAAAAGTAAATGAACATATAAAGCAATAAACAGAGAATTGAAATGGGAAATCAGATCTCAGGACCCAGAGACTAGAAAACCAAGTCTATATCTCAATGCCTTCCTAGATCCAATAAGAACAATTGAAAGGAAATTGTAAATTGCAAGGAAAGTAGATGAGAAGCAAGTCACAGAAACGGAAATTCAATTAAGCAGTAAATAATCAGAGAGATCCAAGGTTGAGATTGAAACAGAATTTCTTCAATTCTCCAACCCAAAATCCAAGACAATTGTAATTGAAATTGAAAGCAATAAAACTAAGAGGAAGAGAAGTGAATTCTCCTTCCCCAAGACAAGAAATTAAAGATCACTCAATATCCAAAGCTCTCCGAAAACTATTATGAAAATTCCAAAAAGAAAGCTCCCCGAAGAACTTGAATTCTATCCTATTTATACACTTTCTTCCAATGATCTTCAAGCCTTGAGTTGGGCCTTTGCCCTTGGTGGAATTGGGTTGAAAGAGGCCTTGGTTGATTGCTCTTGGAGTTTGAAGAAGAACCAAAGTGAACCAATTGAACCGGGTTGGAGTTTTGCAAAAGTTGGAGTAAAAGTTTGAGCCAAAGTTAGGGGTCTAACTTTGGCTCCAACTTTTCATATCAGCTAGCACAATTTGCTGATACCAACGTTGGTGCCAAAGTTAGGGGTCTAACTTTGGCTCCAACGTTGGCCCTTTCTAGTGCACTCATGGTGCCAACGTTAGCCTCCAAGTTAGGGGTCTAACGTTGGCGCAAACTTTTGCTCCTCTCCCTTGTATTTTCATGTGCCAACGTTAGCCTCCAAGTTAGGGGTCTAACGTTGGCGCAAACGTTAGGTGGCCAGGGAGGAGTTTCTCATGCCAACGTTAGCCTCAAAGTTAGGGGGCTAACGTTGGCGCAAACTTTTGGTGCCCAGGGGAGAAATTCATGTGCCAACGTTAGCCTCAAAGTTAGGGGGCTAACGTTGGCGCAAACTTTTGGAGCCCAGGGGAGAATTTTCAAGTTCCAACGTTAGCCTCCAAGTTAGGGGGCTAACGTTGGGGCTAACTTTTCAACGAAAAGTTTGTGCAAAAGTTTGATGCTAACTTTAGGTCCAGCTTTTTGCTTCCTGGTTCAATTTCACTTATTCCATTGTCCTCTCTTCACTCCTAGCCATTCCTTCTTGCTTTAACCTTTCTCCAAGCTTTCTTCACCTATCATTAATCAACCAAACACATCAAAGCTATGCTCAAAATCATGAGATATTCATTCTTTCATAATATGCAACAAATATAGCATAAAATCTCACGAAATGGCATGAATTCATACATGGTTGATTCAATCAAGGGAAACATGAAAATCTACTCAATTAGCTTGCTTGTAGCTCAAGAAAGTGCATAATTCTAATGAAAGCAAAAGAAAAAGACTAGTTAAAATAGCCTAAAGGCGAGCCGTAATAGCCTCATCTTCAGCAGGCTCCTCCGATTTTTTTTTTACGTTGTGCTGACCCTCTTTCTTTAAATGACGCTATCCCGAGAAGGACAGCTAAACACGAGCCGTAATGGCCTCATCTTCGGCAGGCTCCTCCGGTTTATTTTTCCCCTTTTTTTGTTGTACATTGTGCTGACCCTCGTTCTTTAAATGACGGTATCACGAGGAGGACACCTAACGGCGAGCCGTAATGTCCTCATCTTCGGGAGGCTCCTCCGGTTTTTTTTTCTTACGTTGTGCTGACCCTCATTCTTTAAATGGCGCTATCCCGAGGAGGACACCTAAACACGAGCCGTAATGGCCTCATCTTCGGCAGGCTCCTCCGATTTTTTTCCCTTTTTTTATTGTACATTGTGCTGACCCTCGTTCTTTAAATGACGCTATCCCGGGGAGGACACCTAAAGGCGATCCGTAATGGCCTCATCTTCGGGAGACTCCTCCGGTTTTTTTCTCTGGTTTTTTTTCCTAGTTTTTTTTACGTTGTGCTTATCCTCGTTCTTTAAATGATGCTATCCCGAGGAGGACACCTAAAGGCGAGACGTAATAGCCTCATCTTCAGCAAGCTCCTCCGATTTTTTTTACGTTGTGCTGACCCTCATTCTTTAAATGATGCTATCCCGAGGAGGACACCTAAACACGAGCCGTAATGGCCTCATCATCGGCAGGCTCCTCCGGTTTATTTTTCCCCTTTTTTTGTTGTACATTGTGCTGACCCTCGTTCTTTAAATGACGCTATCACGAGGAAGACACCTAAAGGCGAGCCGTAGTTGGCTCATCTGCGGCAGGCTCCTCCGGTTTTTTTTCCAGGTTTTTTTTTACGTTGTGCTTACCCTCGTTCTTTAAATGATGCTATCTCGAGTAGGACACCTAAAGGCGAGCCGTAACGGACTCATTTTCAGCAGGCTCCTCCGGTTTTTTTTCCAGTTATTTTGTTTTTTTTACGTTGTGCTGACCCTCGTTCTTTAAATGACACTATCACGAGGAGGACACCTAAAGGCGAGCCGTAATGGGCTCATCTTCGGCAGGCTCCTCCGGTTTTGTTCTCCAGTTTTTTTTCCGGTTTTTTTTCTTTTTTTTTTTTACGTTGTGCTTACCCTCGTTCTTTAAATCACGCTATCCAGAGGAGGACACCTAAATGCGAGCCGTAATGGCATCATCTTCGGCAGGCTCCTCTAGTTTTTTTTTCCGGTTTTTTTCCCTTTTTTTTTCATTTTTTTACGTTGTGCTGACCCTCGTTTTTTAAATAACGCTATCCCCAAGAGGAAACTTAAGAGCGAGCCGTAATGGCCTCATCTTCGGGAGACTCCTCCGGTTTTTTTCCTTGGTTTTTTTCCCGGTTTTTTTACGTTGTGCGTATCCTCGTTCTTTAAATGATGCTATCCGAGGAGGACACCTAAAGGCGAGCCGTAATAGCCTCATCTTCAGCAGGCTCCTCCGATTTTTTTTTACGTTGTGCTGACCCTCATTCTTTAAATGATGCTATCCCGAGGAGGACACCTAAACACGAGCCGTAATGGCCTCATCTTCGGCAGGCTCCTCCGGTTTATTTTTCCCCTTTTTTTGTTGTACATTGTGCTGACCCTCGTTCTTTAAATGACGGTATCACGAGGAGGACACCTAACGGCGAGCCGTAATGTCCTCATCTTCGGGAGGCTCCTCCGGTTTTTTTTTTTTTTTTTACGTTGTGCTGACCCTCATTCTTTAAATGACGCTATCCCGAGGAGGACACCTAAACACGAGCCGTAATGGCCTCATCTTCGGCAGACTCCTCCGATTTTTTTCCCTTTTTTTTGTTGTACATTGTGCTGACCCTCGTTCTTTAAATGACGCTATCCCGGGGAGGACACCTAAAGGCGATCCGTAATGGCCTCATCTTCGGGAGACTCCTCCGGTTTTTTTCTCTGGTTTTTTTTCCCAGTTTTTTTTACGTTGTGCTTATCCTCGTTCTTTAAATGATGCTATCCCAAGGAGGACACCTAAAGGCGAGCCGTAATAGCCTGATCTTCAGCAGGCTCCTCCGATTTTTTTTTTACGTTGTGCTGACCCTCATTCTTTAAATGACGCTATCCCGAGGAGGACACCTAAACACGAGCCGTAATGGCCTCATCTTCGGTAGGCTCCTCCGATTTTTTTCCCTTTTTTTGCTGTACATTGTGCTGACCCTCGTTCTTTAAATGACGCTATCCCGGGGAGGACTCCTAAAGGCGATCCGTAATGGCCTCATCTTCGGCAGGCTCCTCCGGTTTTTTTCCTGGTTTTTTTTATTACGTTGTGCTGACCCTTGTTCTTTAAATGACGCTATCCCGAGGAGGACACCTAAAGGTGAACCGAAATTGCCTCATCTTCGGCAGGCTCCTCCAGTTTTTTTCCCTGGTTTTTTTTTACGTTGGGCTGACCCTCGTTATTTAAATGACGCTATTTTGAGGAGGACACCTAAAGGCGAGCCGTAATGGACTCATTTTCGGCAGGCTCCTCCGATAATTTTTCCTGGTTTTGTTTTTCTACGTTGTGCTGACCCTCGTTATTTAAATGACGCTATCCCGAGGAGGATACCTAAAGGCGAGCCGTAATGGCCTAATCTTCGGGAGGCTCCTCCGATTTTTTTTCTCCGATTTTTTTTCCCGATTTTTTTTTACGTTGTGCTTATCCTCGTTCTTAAATGACGCTATCCCGAGGAGGACACCTAAAGGCGAGCCGTAATTGCCTCATCTTCGACAGGCTCCTCCGATTTTTTTTCCTTGTTTTTTTTTTCACGTTGTGCTGACCCTCGTTCTTTAAATGACGCTATCACAAGGAGGACACCTAAATGCGAGTCGTAATGGCCTCATCTTCGGCAGGCTCCTCCGTTTTTTTCCCTTTTTTTTGTTGTACATTGTGCCGACCCTCGTTCTTTAAATGACGCTATCCCGAGGAGGACACCTAAAGGCGAGCCGTAATGGCCTCATCTTCAGCAGGCTCCTCCAATTTTTTTTTACGTTGTGCTGACCCTCTTTCCTTAAATGACGCTATCCTGAGGAGGACACATAAACACGAGCCGTAATGCCCTCATCTTCGGCAGGCTCCTCCGATTTTTTTTCCCATTTTTTTTGTTGTACATTGTGCTGACCCTCGATAATTAAATGACGCTATCCCGATGAGGACACCTAAAGGCACGCCGTAATGGCCTCATCATCAGCAGGCTCCTCCGGGTTTTTTTTTACGTTGTGCTGACCCTCATTCTTTAAATGACGCTATCCTGAGGAGGACACCTAAACACGAGCCGTAATGGCCTCATCTTCGGCAGGCTCCTCCGTTTTTTTCCCTTTTTTTTGTTGTACATTGTGCTGACCCTTGTTCTTTAAATGACGCTATCCCGAGGAGGACGCCTAAAGGTGAGCCGTAATGGCCTCATCTTCGGCAGGCTCCTTCAGTTTTTTTTCTGGTTTGTTTTTTTTTCTTACGTTGTGCTGACCCTCGTTATTTAAATGACGCCATCCCGAGGAGGACACCTAAAGGCGAGCCGTAATTGCCTCATCTTCGGTAAGCTCCTCCGTTTTTTTTTTCCTTTTTTTTGTTGTACATTGTGCTGACCCTCGTTCTTTAAATGACGCTATCCCGAGGAGGACGCCTAAAGGCGAGCCGTAATGGCCTCATCTTCGGCAGGCTCCTCCGGTTTTTTTTTCTGGTTTATTTTTTTTTTACGTTGTGCTGACCCTCGTTATTTAAATGACGCCATCCCGAGGTGGACACCTAAAGGCGAGCCGTAATTGCCTCATCTTTGGCAGGCTCCTCCGATTTTTTTCCTGGTTTTTTTTTTTTTTTACGTTGTGCTGACCGTCGTTATTTAAATGACGCTATCCCGAGGAGGACACCTAAAGGCGAGCCATAATTGACTCATTTTTGGCAGGCTCCTCTGAATTTTTTTTTTACATTATGTTGACCCTCGTTCTTTAAATGACGCTATCATGAGGAGGACACCTAAAGGCGAGCCGTAATGGCCTCATCCTCGGCAGGCTCCTCCGGTTTTTTTCCTGGTTTTTTTTTACGTTGTGCTTACCCTCGTTCTTTAAATGACGCTATCCCGAGGAAGACACCTGAAGGCGAGCCGTAATGGCCTCATCTTCAGCAGGCTCCTCCAATTTTTTTTTACGTTGTGCTGACCCTCATTCCTTAAATGACGCTATCCTGAGGAGGACACCTAAACACGAGCCGTAATGGCCTCATCTTCGGCAGTCTCCTCCGATTTTTTTTCCCATTTTTTTTTGTTGTACATTGTGCTGACCCTCGATCATTAAATGACGCTATCCCGAGGAGGACACCTAAAGGCAAGCCGTAATGGCCTCATCTTCAGCAGGCTCCTCCGGGTTTTTTTTTACGTTGTGCTGACCCTTATTCTTTAAATGACGCTATCCTGAGGAGGACACCTAAACACGAGCCGTAATGGCCTCATCTTCGGCAGGCTCCTCCGTTTTTTTTTCCTTTTTTTTTGTTGTACATTGTGCTGACCCTCGTTCTTTAAATGACGCTATCCCGAGGAGGACGCCTAAAGGTGAGCCGTAATGGCCTCATCTTCGGCAGGCTCCTCCATTTTTTTTCCTTTTTTTTGTTGTACATTGTGCTGACCCTCGTTCTTTAAATGACGCTATCCCGAGGAGGACGCCTAAAGGCGAGCCGTCATGGCCTCATCTTCGGCAGGCTCCTTCGGTTTTTTTTTCTGGTTTGTTTTTTTTTTTTACGTTGTGCTGACCCTCGTTATTTAAATGACGCCATCCCGAGGAGGACACCTAAAGGCGAGCCGTAATTGCCTCATCTTCGGCAGGCTCCTCCGATTTTTTTCCTGGTTTTTTTTTTTACGTTGTGCTGACCGTCGTTATTTAAATGACGCTATCCCGAGGAGGACACCTAAAGGCGAGCCATAATTGACTCATTTTTGGGAGGCTCCTCTGATTTTTTTTTTTTACATTATGCTGACCCTCGTTCTTTAAATGACGCTATCACGAGGAGGACACCTAAAGGCGAGCCGTAATGGCCTCATCTTCGGCAGGCTCCTCCGGTTTTTTTCCTGGTTTTTTTTTTACGTTGTGCTTACCCACGTTCTTTAAATGACGCTATCACGAGGAAGACACCTAAAGGCGAGCCGTAACGGACTCATTTTCAGCAGGCTCCTCCGGTTTTTTTTTCCAGTTATTTTGTTTTTTTTTACGTTGTGCTGACCCTCGTTCTTTAAATGACACTATCACGAGGAGGACACCTAAAGGCGAGCCGTAATGGGCTCATCTTCGGCCGGCTCCTCCGATTTTTTCTCCGGTTTTTTTTCCGGTTTTTTTTCTTTTTTTTTACGTTGTGCTTACCCTTGTTCTTTAAATCACACTATCCCGAGGAGGACACCTAAATGCGAACCGTAATGGCTTCATCTTCGGCAGGCTCCTCCTGTTTTTTTTTTTTTCCGGTTTTTTTCCCCTTTATTCTTCATTTTTTTTACGTTGTGTTGACCCTCGTTCTTTAAATGACGCTGTCTCGAGGAGGACACCTAAAGGCGAGCCGTAATGGCCTCATCTTCGGGAGGCTCCTCCGGTTTTTTTTCTCCGGTTTTTTTTCCCTTTTTTTTTACGTGGTGCTAAACCTCGTTCTTTAATTGACGCTATCCAGAGGAAGACACCTAAAGGCGAGCCGTAATTGCCTCATCTTCGGCAGGCTCCTCCAATTTTTTTCCCGGTTTTTTTTTACGTTGTGCTGACCCTTGTTCTTTAAATGACGCTATGCCAAGGAGAACACCTAAAGGCAAGCCGTAATGGCCTCGTCATTGGCAGGCTCCTCTGGTTTTTTTTTTCCAGTTTTTTCCCAATTTTTTTCTTTCGTTGTGCTGACCCTCGTTCTTTAAATGACACTATCCCAAGGAGGACACCTAAAAGCGAGCCGTAATGGCCTCATCTTCGGCAGGCTCCTCCATTTTTATTTTCCAGTTTTTTTTTACGTTGTGCCGACCCTCGTTCTTTAAATGACGCTATCCCGAGGAGGACACCTAAAGGCGAGCCGTAATGGCCTCATCTTCGGCAGGCTCCTCCAATTTTTTTTTTACGTTGTGCTGACCCTCATTCCGTAAATGACGCTATCTTGAGGAGGACACCTAAACACGAGCCGTAATGGCCTCATCTTCGGCCGGCTCCTCCGATTTTTTTTCCCATTTTTTTTTTGTTGTACATTGTGCTGACCCTCGATCATTAAATGACGCTATCCCGAGGAGGACACCTAAAGGCAAGCCTTAATGGCCTCATCTTCAGCAGGCTCCTCCGGGTTTTTTTCCTTTTTTTTTGTTGTACATTGTGCTGACCCTCGTTCTTTAAATGACGCTATCCCGAGGAGGACGCCTAAAGGTGAGCCGTAATGGCCTCATCTTCGGCAAGCTCCTCCATTTTTTTTCCTTTTTTTTGTTGTACATTGTGCTGACCCTCGTTCTTTAAATGACGCTATCCCGAGGAGGACGCCTAAAGGCGAGCCGTAATGGCCTCATCTTCGGCAGGCTCCTTCGGTTTTTTTTTCTGGTTTGTTTTTTTTTTTTATGTTGTGCTGACCCTCGTTATTTAAATGACGCCATCCCGAGGAGGACACCTAAAGGCGAGCCGTAATTGCCTCATCTTCGGCAGGCTCCTCCGATTTTTTTCCTGGTTTTTTTTTTTTTTACGTTGTGCTGACCGTCGTTATTTAAATGACGCTATCCCGAGGAGGACACCTAAAGGCGAGCCATAATTGACTCAGTTTTGGCAGGCTCCTCTGATTTTTTTTTTACATTATGCTGACCCTCGTTCATTAAATGACGCTATCACGAGGAGGACACCTAAAGGCGAGCCGTAATGGCCTCATCTTCGGCAGGCTCCTCCGGTTTTTTTCCTGGTTTTTTTTTTACGTTTTGCTTACCCTCGTTCTTTAAATGACGCTATCACGAGGAAGACACCTAAAGGCGAGCCGTAACGGACTCATTTTCAGCAGGCTCCTCCGGTTTTTTTTTTCCAGTTATTTTGTTTTTTTTACGTTGTGCTTTCCCTCGTTCTTTAAATGACACTATCACGAGGAGGACACCTAAAGGCGAGCCGTAATGGGCTCATCTTCGGCAGGCTCCTCCGATTTTTTCTCCGGATTTTTTTCCGGTTTTTTTTTTCTTTTTTTTTACGTTGTGCTTACCCTTGTTCTTTAAATCACACTATCCCGAGGAGGACACGTAAAAGCGAGCCGTAATGGCTTCATCTTCGGCAGGCTCCTCCTGTTTTTTTTTTCCGGTTTTTTTCCCCTTTTTTTTCATTTTTTTTACGTTGTGCTGACCCTCGTTCTTTAAATGACGCTGTCCCGAGGAGGACACCTAAAGGCGAGCCGTAATGGCCTCAACTTCGAGAGGCTCCTCCGGTTTTTTTCCCTTTTTTTTACGTGGTGCTTATCCTCGTTCTTTAATTGACGCTATCCCGAGGAAGACACCTAAAGGCGAGCCGTAATTGCCTCATCTTCGGCAGGCTCCTCCGATTTTTTTTCCTGGTTTTTTTTTACGTTGTGCTGACCCTTGTTATTTAAATGACGCTATCCCGAGGAGGACACCTATAGGCGAGCCGAAATGGACTCTTTTTCGGCAGGCTCCTCCGGTTTTTTTTTCCATTTTTTTCCCGGTTTTTTTTTACGTTGTGCTAACCCTTGTTCTTTAAATGACGCTATGCCAAGGAGAACACCTAAAGGCAAGCCGTAATGGCCTCGTTTTCGGCAGGCTCCTCTGGTTTTTTTTTTCCAGTTTTTTCCCAATTTTTTTTCTTTCGTTGTGCTGACCCTCGTTCTTTAAATGACACTATCCCGAGGAGGACACCTAAAAGCGAGCCGTAATGGCCTCATCTTCGGCAGGCTCCTCCGTTTTTTTTTCCCAGTTTTTTTTTTACGTTGTGCCGACCCTCGTTCTTTAAATGACGCTATCCCAAGGAGGACACCTAAAGGCGAGCCGTAATGGCCTCATCTTCAGCAGGCTCCTCCAATTTTTTTTTACGTTGTGCTGACCCTCATTCCTTAAATGACGCTATCCTGAGGAGGACACCTAAACACGAGCCGTAATGGCCTCATCTTCGGCAGGCTTCTCCGATTTTTTTCCCATTTTTTTTGTTGTACATTGTGCTGACCCTCGATCATTAAATGACGCTATCCCGAGGAGGACACCTAAAGGCAAGCCGTAATGGCCTCATCTTCAGCAGGCTCCTCCGGCTTTTTTTTGACGTTGTGCTGACCCTCATTCTTAAAATGACGCTATCTTGAGGAGGACACCTAAACACGAGCCGTAATGGCCTCTTCTTCGGCAGGCTCCTCCGTTTTTTTTTTCCTTTTTTTTGTTGTACATTGTGCTGACCCTCGTTCTTTAAATGACGCTATCCCGAGGAGGACGCCTAAAGGCGAGCCGTAATGGCCTCATCTTTGGCAGGCTCTTCCGGTTTTTTTTTTCTGGTTTGTTTTTTTTTTTACGTTGTGCTGACCCTCGTTATTTAAATGACGCCATCCCGAGGAGGACACCTAAAGGCGAGCCGTAATTGCCTCATCTTCGGCAAGCTCCTCCGATTTTTTTCCTAGTTTTTTTTTTTTTACGTTGTGCTGACCGTCGTTATTTAAATGACGCTATCCCGAGTAGGACAGCTAAAGGCGAGCCATAATTGACTCATTTTTGGCAGGCTCCTCTGATTTTTTTTTTTACATTATGCTGACCCTCGTTGTTTAAATGACGCTATCACGAGGAGGACACCTAAAGGCGAGCCGTAATGGCCTCATCTTCGGCAGGCTCCTCCGGTTTTTTTCCTGGTTTTTTTTTTTACGTTGTGGTTACCCTCGTTCTTTAAATGACGCTATCACGAGGAAGACACCTAAAGGCGAGCCGTAACGGACACATTTTAAGTAGGCTCCTCCGGTTTTTTTTTCCAGTTATTTTGTTTTTTTTACGTTGTGCTGACCCTCGTTCTTTAAATGACACTATCACGAGGAGGACACCTAAAGGCGAGCCGTAATGGGCTCATCTTCGGCAGGCTCTTCCGATTTTTTCTCCGGTTTTTTTTCCGGTTTTGTTTTCTTTTTTTTTACGTTGTGCTTACCCTTGTTCTTTAAATCACACTATCCCGAGGAGGACACCTAAATGCGAGCCGTAATGGCTTCATCTTCGGCAGGCTCCTCCTGTTTTTTTTTTTTCCGGTTTTTTTCCCCTTTTTTTTTCATTTTTTTTACGTTGTGCTGACCCTCGTTCTTTAAATGACGCTGTCCCGAGGAGGACACCTAAAGGCGAGCCGTAATGGCCTCATCTTCGAGAGGCTCCTCTGGTTTTTTTTCCCTTTTTTTTTACGTGGTGCTTATCCTCGTTCTTTAATTGACGCTATCCCGAGGAAGACACCTAAAGGCGAGCCGTAATTGCCTCATCTTCGGCAGGCTCCTCCGATTTTTTTTCCTGGTTTTTTTTTTTACGTTGTGCTGACCCTCGTTATTTTAATGACGCTATCCCGAGGAGGACACCTATAGGCGAGCCGAAATAGACTCTTTTTCGGCAGGCTCCTCCGGTTTTTTTTCCATTTTTTTCCCGGTTTTTTTTACGTTGTGCTGACCCTTGTTCTTTAAATGACGCTATGCCAAGGAGAACACCTAAAGGCAAGCCGTAATGGCCTCGTCTTCGGCAGGCTCCTCCGATTTTTTCTCCGGTTTTTTTTCCGGTTTTGTTTTCTTTTTTTTTACGTTGTGCTTACCCTTGTTCTTTAAATCACACTATCCCGAGGAGGACACCTAAATGCGAGCCGTAATGGCTTCATCTTCGGCAGGCTCCTCCTGTTTTTTTTTCCGGTTTTTTTCCCCTTTTTTTTCATTTTTTTTACGTTGTGCTGACCCTCGTTCTTTAAATGACACTGTCCCGAGGAGGACACCTAAAGGCGAGCCGTAATGGCCTCATCTTCGAGAGGCTCCTCTGGTTTTTTTTCCCTTTTTTTTTACGTGGTGCTTATCCTCGTTCTTTAATTGACGCTATCCCGAGGAAGACACCTAAAGGCGAGCCGTAATTGCCTCATCTTCGGCAGGCTCCTCCGATTTTTTTTCCTGGTTTTTTTTTTACGTTGTGCTGACCCTCGTTATTTTAATGACGCTATCCCGAGGAGGACACCTATAGGCGAGCCGAAATAGACTCTTTTTCGGCAGGCTCCTCCGGTTTTTTTTCCATTTTTTTCCCGGTTTTTTTTTACGTTGTGCTGACCCTTGTTCTTTAAATGACGCTATGCCAAGGAGAACACCTAAAGGCAAGCCGTAATGGCCTCGTCTTCGGCAGGCTCCTCTGGTTTTTTTTTTCCAGTTTTTTCCTAATTTTTTTTCTTTCGTTGTGCTGACCCTCATTCTTTAAAAGACACTATCCCGAGGAGGACACCTAAAAGCGAGCCGTAATGGCCTCATCTTCGGCAGGCTCCTCCGTTTTTTTTCCCAGTTTTTTTTTACGTTGTGCCGACCCTCGTTCTTTAAATGACGCTATCCTGAGGAGGACACCTAAACACGAGCCGTAATGGCCTCATCTTCGGCAGGCTCCTCCGATTTTTTTTCCCATTTTTTTTTGTTGTACATTGTGCTGACCCTCGATCATTAAATGACGCTATCCCGAGGAGGACACCTAAAGGCAAGCCGTAATGGCCTCATCTTCAGCAGGCTCCTTCGGGTTTTTTTTTACGTTGTGCTGACCCTCATTCTTTAAATGACGCTATCCTGAGGAGGACACCTAAACACGAGCCGTAATGGCCTCATCTTCGGCAGGCTCCTCCATTTTTTTCTCCTTTTTTTTGTTGTACATTGTGCTGACCCTCGTTCTTTAAATGACGCTATCCCGAGGAGGACGCCTAAAGGCGAGGCGTAATGGCCTCATCTTCGGCAGGCTCCTCCGGTTTTTTTTTCTGGTTTGTTTTTTTTTTACGTTGTGCTGACCCTCGTTATTTAAATGACGCCATCCCGAGGAGGACACCTAAAGGCGAGCCGTAATTGCCTCATCTTCGGCAGGCTCCTCCGATTTTTTTCCTAGTCTTTTTTTTTTTTTACGTTGTGCTGACCGTCGTTATTTAAATGACACTATCCCGAGGAGGACACCTAAAGGCGAGCCATAATTGACTCATTTTTGGCAGGCTCCTCTGATTTTTTTTTTTACATTATGCTGACCCTCGTTCTTTAAATGACGCTATCACAAGGAGGACACCTAAAGGCGAGCCGTAATGGCCTCATCTTCGGCAGGCTCCCCCGGTTTTTTTCCTTGTTTTTTTTTTTTACGTTGTGCTTACCCTCGTTCTTTAAATGACGCTATCACGAGGAAGACACCTAAAGGCGAGCCGTAACGGACTCATTTTCAGCAGGCTCCTCCGGTTTTTTTTTCCAGTTATTTTTTTTTTACGTTGTGCTTACCCTTGTTCTTTAAATCACACTATCCCGAGGAGGACACCTAAAGGCGAGCCGTAATGGCCTCATCTTCGGCAGGCTCCTCCGTTTTTTTTCCCAGTTTTTTTTTACGTTGTGCCGACCCTCGTTGTTTAAATGACGCTATCCCGAGAATGACACCTAAAGGCGAGCCGTAATGGCCTCATCTTCAGCAGGCTCCTCCAATTTTTTTTTACGTTATGCTGACCCTCATTCCTTAAATGACGCTATCCTGAAGAGGACACCTAAACACGAGCCGTAATGGCCTCATCTTCGGCAGGCTCCTCCGATTTTTTTTCCCATTTTTTTTTGTTGTACATTGTGCTGACCCTCGATCATTAAATGACGCTATCCCGAGGAGGACACCTAAAGGCAAGCCGTAATGGCCTCATCTTCAGCAGGCTCCTTCGGGTTTTTTTTTACGTTGTGCTGACCCTCATTCTTTAAATGACACTATCCTGAGGAGGACACCTAAACACGAGCCGTAATGGCCTCATCTTCGGCAGGCTCCTCCATTTTTTTTTCCTTTTTTTTGTTGTACATTGTGCTGACCCTCGTTCTTTAAATGACGCTATCCCGAGGAGGACGCCTAAAGGTGAGCCGTAATGGCCTCATCATCGGCAGGCTCCTCCATTTTTTTTCCTTTTTTTTGTTGTACATTGTGCTGACCCTCGTTCTTTAAATGACGCTATCCCGAGGAGGATGCCTAAAGGCAAGCCGTAATGGCCTCATCTTCGGCAGGCTCCTCCGGTTTTTTTTTCTGGTTTGTTTTTTTTTTTACGTTGTGCTGACCCTCGTTATTTAAATGACGCCATCCCGAGGAGGACACCTAAAGGCGAGCCGTAATTGCCTCATCTTCGGCAGGCTCCTCCGGTTTTTTTCCTAGTTTTTTTTTTTTTTACGTTGTGCTGACCGTCGTTATTTAAATGACACTATCCCGAGGAGGACACCTAAAGGCGAGCCATAATTGACTCATTTTTGGCAGGCTCCTCTGATTTTTTTTTTTTACATTATGCTGACCCTCGTTCTTTAAATGACGCTATCACGAGGAGGACACCTAAAGGCGAGCCGTAATGGCCTCATCTTCGGCAGGCTCCCCCGGTTTTTTTCCTGGTTTTTTTTTTACGTTGTGCTTACCCTCGTTCTTTAAATGACGCTATCACGAGGAAGACACCCAAAGGCGAGCCGTAACGGACTCATTTTCAGCAGGCTCCTCCGGTTTTTTTTTCCAGTTATTTTTTTTTTACGTTGTGCTAACCCTCGTTCTTTAAATGACACTATCACGAGGAGGACACCTAAATACGAGCCGTAATGGCTTCATCTTCGGCAAGCTCCTCCTGTTTTTTTTTTCCGGTTTTTTTTCCCCTTTTTTTTCATTTTTTTTACGTTGTGCTGACCCTCGTTCTTTAAATGACGCTGTCCCAAGGAGGACACCTAAAGGCGAGCCGTAATGGCCTCATCTTCGAGAGGCTCCTCCGGTTTTTTTTTCCCTTTTTTTTTACGTGGTGCTTATCCTCGTTCTTTAATTGACGCTATCCCGAGGAAGACACCTAAAGGCGAGCCGTAATTGCCTCATCTTCGGCAGGCTCCTCCGATTTTTTTTCCTGGTTTTTTTTTTACGTTGTGCTGACCCTCGTTATTTAAATGACGCTATCCCGAGGAGGACACCTATAGGCGAGCCGAAATGTACTCTTTTTCGGCAGGCTCCTCCGGTTTTTTTTTCCGGTTTTTTTTTCACGTTGTACTGACCCTCGTTCTTTAAATGACGCTATCACGAGGAGGACACCCAAAGGCGAGCCGTAATGGCCTCATCTTCGTGAGACTCCTCCGCTTTTTTTTCCATTTTCCCCCTTTTTTTTTTAAGTTGTGCTGACCCTCGTTCTTTAAATGACGCTATCCCAAGGAGAACACCTAAAGGAAAGCCGTAATGGCCTCATCTTCGGCAGGCTCCTCTGGTTTTTTTTTTTCCGGTTTTTTTCCCGTAATTTTTTTCTTTCGTTGTGCTGAACCTCGTTCTTTAAATGACGGTATCCTGAGGAGGACACCTAAAGGCGAGCCGTAATGGCCTCATCTTCGAAAGGCTCATCCGGTTTCTCTTTTTTTTTTTTTATGTTGTGCTGACCCTCGTTCTTTAAATGACGCTATCCTGAGGAGGACACCTAAAGGCGAGCCGTAATGGCCTCATCTTCAGCAGGCTCCTCCGATTTTTTTTTTACATTGTTCTGACCCTCATTCTTTAAATGAGGCTATCCCGAGGAGGACACCTAAACACGAGCCGTCATGGCCTCATCTTCGGCAGGCTCCTCCGGTTTTTTTTCCCTTTTTTTTTTGTTGTACATTGTGCTGACCCTCGTTTTATTTAGATGACGCTATCCTAAGGACGACACCTAAAGTCGAGCCGTAATGGCCTCATCTTCGGCAGACTCCTCCGGTTTTTTTTCTCAGGTTTTTTTTATTACGTTGTGCTGACCCTTGTTTTTAAATGACGCTATCCCAAGGAGGACACCTAAAGGCGAGCCGTAATGGCCTCATCTTCGGGAGGCTCCTCCGGTTTTTTTCCTCCGATTTTTTTCCTGGATTTTTTTTACGTTGTGCTGACCCTCGTTATTTAAATGACGCTCTCCCGAGGAGGACACCGAAAGGCGAGCCATAATGGACTCATTTTCGGCAGGCTCCTCCGATTTTTTTTACATTGTGCTGACCCTCGTACTTTAAATGACGCTATTCCGAAGAGGATGCGAGCCGTAATGGCCTCATCTTCGGCAGGCTCCTCCGGTTTTTTTCCAGGTTTTTGTTTTACGTTGTGCTTACCCTCGTTTTTTAAATGACGCTATCATGAGGAGGACACCTAAAGGCGAGCCGTAATTGGCTCATCTTCGGCAGGCCCCTCCAGTTTTTTTCCTATTTTTTTTTTACGTTGTGCTTACCCTCGTTCTTTAAATGACGCTATCTCGAGTAGGACTACTAAAGGGGAGCTGTAATGGCCTCATCTTCGGCAGGCTCCTCCAGTTTTTTTTTTCCAATTTTTTCCCCAATTTTTTTTCATTTTTTTACGTTGTGCTGACTCTCGTTCTTAAAATGACGCTATCCCGAGGAGGACACCTAAAGGCGAGCCGTAATGGCCTCATCTTCGGGAGGCTCCTCCGATTTTTTTTCTCTGGTTTTTTTTCCCGTTTTTTTTTTTTACGTTGTGCTTATCCTCATTCTTTAAATGACGCTATCCCGAGGAGGACACCTAATGGCGAGCCGTAATAGCCTCATCTTCAGCAGGCTCCTCCGATTTTTTTTTTACGTTGTGCTGACCCTCATTCTTTAAATGACGCTATCCCGAGGAGGACACCTAAACACGAGCCGTAATTGCCTTATCTTTGGCAGGCTCCTCCGGTTTATTTTTCCCCTTTTTTGTTGTACATTGTGCTGACCCTCGTTCTTTAAATGACGGTATCACGAGGAGGACACCTAACGGCGAGCCGTAAAGTCCTCATCTTCGGGAGGCTCCTCCGGTTTTTTTTTTTTTTTACGTTGTGCTGACCCTCATTCTTTAAATGACGCTATCTCGAGGAGGACACCTAAACACGAGCCGTAATGGCCTCATCTTCGGCAGGCTCCTCCGATTTTTTTCCCTTTTTTTTTGTTGTACATTGTGCTGACCCTCGTTCTTTAAATGACGCTATCCCGGGGAGGACACCTAAAGGCTATCCGTAATGGCCTCATCTTCGGGAGACTCCTCCGGTTTTTTTCTCTGGTTTTTTTTCCCTGTTTTTTTTACGTTGTGCTTATTCTCGTTCTTTAAATGATGCTATCCCAAGGAGGACACCTAAAGGCGAGCCGTAATAGCCTCATCTTCAGCAGGCTCCTCCGATTTTTTTTTTACGTTGTGCTGACCCTCATTCTTTAAATGACGCTATCCCGAGGAGGACACCTAAACACGAGCCGTAATGGCCTCATGTTCAGCAGGCTCCTCCGGTTTATTTTTCCCCTTTTTTTGTTGTACATTGTGCTGACCCTCGTTCTTTAAATGACGGTATCACGAGGAGGACACCTAACGGCGAGCCGTAATGTCCTCATCTTCGGGAGGCTCCTCCGGTTTTTTTTTTTTTTTACGTTGTGCTGACCCTCATTCTTTAAATGACGCTATCCCGAGGAGGACACCTAAACACGAGCCGTAATGGCCTCATCTTCGGCAGGCTCCTCCGATTTTTTTCCCTTTTTTTTGTTGTACATTGTGCTGACCCTCGTTCTTTAAATGACGCTATCCCGGGGAGGACACCTAAAGGCGATCCGTAATGGCTTCATCTTCGGGAGACTCCTCCGGTTTTTTTCTCTGGTTTTTTTTATTACGTTGTGCTGACCCTCATTCTTTAAATGACGCTATCCCGAGGAGGACACCTAAACACTAGCCGTAATGGCCTCATCTTCGGTAGGCTCCTCCGATTTTTTTCCCTTTTTTTTTTGCTGTACATTGTGCTGACCCTCGTTCTTTAAATGACGCTATCCCGGGGAGCACTCCTAAAGGCGATCCGTAATGGCCTAATCTTCGGCAGGCTCCTCCGGTTTTTTTCTTGGTTTTTTTTATTACGTTGTGCTGACCCTTGTTCTTTAAATGACGCTATCCCGAGGAGGACACCTAAAGGTGAACCAAAATTGCCTCATCTTCGGCAGGCTCCTCTGGTTTTTTTCCCTGGTTTTTTTTTACGTTGTGCTGACCCTCGTTATTTAAATGACGCTATTTTGAGGAGGACACCTAAAGGCGAGCCGTAATGGACTCATTTTCGGCAGGCTCCTCCGATAATTTTTCCTGGTTTTTTTTTTTTTACGTTGTGCTGACCCTCGTTATTTAAATGACGCTATCCCGAGGAGGATACCTAAAGGCGAGCCGTAATGGCCTAATCTTCGGGAGGCTCCTCCGATTTTTTTTCTCCGATTTTTTTTCCCGGTTTTTTTTTTACGTTGTGCTTATCCTCATGCTTAAATGACGCTATCCCGAGGAGGACACCTAAAGGCGAGCCGTAATTGCCTCATCTTCGGCAGGCTCCTCTGATTTTTTTTCCTTGTTTTTTTTTTAACGTTGTGCTGACCCTCGTTCTTTAAATGACGCTATCACAAGGAGGACACCTAAAGGCGAGCCGTAATGGCCTCATCTTCGGCAGGCTCCTCCGGTTTTTTTCTCCGGTTTTTTTCCCCTTTTATTTTACGTTGTGCTTACCCTCATTCTTTAAATGATGCTATCCCGAGGAGGACACCTAAAGGCAAGCCATAATGGCTTCATCTTCGGCAGGCTCCTCCGGTTTTTTTTTCCGGTTTTTTCTCGGTTTTTTTTCATTTTTTTTACGTTGTGCTGACACTCGTTCTTTAAATGACGCTATCTCGAGGAGGACACCTAAAGTCGAGCCATAATGGACTCATTTTCGGCAGGCTCCTCCGGTTTCTTTTTTTACGTTGTGCTGACCCTCGTTCTTTAAATGACGCTATCCAGAGGAGGATACCTAAAGGCGAGCCGTAATGGCCTAATATTCGGGAGGCTCCTCCGGTTTTTTTTCTCCGATTTTTTTTCCCGGTTTTTTTTTACGTTGTGCTTATCCTCGTTCTTAAATGACGCTATCCCGAGGAGGACACCTAAAGGCGAGCCGTAATTGCCTCATCTTCGACAGGCTCCTCCTATTTTTTTTCCTTGTTTTTTTTTTCACGTTGTGCTGACCCTCGTTCTTTAAATGACGCTATCCCGAGGAGGACACCTAAATGCGAGTCGTAATGGCCTCGTCTTTGGCAGGCTCCTCTGGTTTTTTTTTCCAGTTTTTTCCCAATTTTTTTTCTTTTGTTGTGCTGACCCTCGTTCTTTAAATGACACTATCCGGAGGAGGACACCTAAAAGCGAGCCGTAATGGCCTCATCTTCGGCAGGCTCCTCTGTTTTTTTTCCCAGTTTTTTTTTTACGTTGTGCCGACCCTCGTTCTTTAAATGACGCTATCCCGAGGAGGACACCTAAAGGCGAGCCGTAATGGCCTCATCTTCAGCAGGCTCCTCCAATTTTTTTTTACGTTGTGCTGACCCTCATTCCTTAAATGACGCTATCCTGAGGAGGACACCTAAACACGAGCCGTAATGGCCTCATCTTCAGCAGGCTCCTCCGATTTTTTTTCCCATTTTTTTTTTGTTGTACATTGTGCTGACCCTCGATCATTAAATGACGCTATCCCGATGAGGACACCTAAAGGCACGCCGTAATGGCCTCATCTTCAGCAGGCTCCTCCGGGTTTTTTTTTACGTTGTGCTGACCCTCATTCTTTAAATGACGCTATGCTGAGGAGGACACCTAAACACGAGCCGTAATGGCCTCATCTTCGGTAGGCTCCTCCGTTTTTTTTTCCTTTTTTTTTTGTTGTACATTGTGCTGACCCTCGTTCTTTAAATGACGCTATCCCGAGGAGGACGCCTAAAGGTGAGCCGTAATGGCCTCATCTTCGGCAGGCTCCTTCGGTTTTTTTTTCTGGTTTGTTTTTTTTTTTTACGTTGTGCTGACCCTCGTTATTTAAATGACGCCATCCCGAGGAGGACACCTAAAGGCGAGCCGTAATTGCCTCATCTTCGGCAGGCTCCTCCGTTTTTTTTCCTGGTTTTTTTTTTTTTACGTTGTGCTGACCGTCGTTATTTAAATGACGCTATTCCGAGGAGGACACCTAAAGGCGAGCCATAATTGACTCATTTTTGGCAGGCTCCTCTGATTTTTTTTTTTTTACATTATGCTGACCCTCGTTCTTTAAATGACGCTATCACGAGGAGGACACCTAAAGGCGAGCCGTAATGGCCTCATCTTCGGCAGGCTCCTCCGTTTTTTTTCCTGGTTTTTTTTTACGTTGTGCTTACCCTCGTTCTTTAAATGACGCTATCACGAGGAAGACACCTAAAGGCGAGCCGTAACGGACTCATTTTCAGCAAGCTCCTCCGGTTTTTTTTCCAGTTATTTTGTTTTTTTTTTTACGTTGTGCTTACCCTCGTTCTTTAAATGACACTATCACGAGGAGGACACCTAAAGGCGAGCAGTAATGGCCTCATCTTCGGGAGGCTCCTCCGGTTTTTTTTCTCCGGTTTTTTTCCCCTTTTTTTTTACGTGGTGCTAATCCTCGTTCTTTAATTGACGCTATCCCGAGGAAGACACCTAAAGGCGAGCCGTAATTGCCTCATCTTCGGCAGGCTCCTCCGATTTTTTTTCCTAGTTTTTTTTTACGTTGTGCTGACCCTCGTTATTTAAATGACGCTATCCCGAGGAGGACACCTATAGGTGAGCCGAAATGGACTCTTTTTCTGCAGGCACCTCCGGTTTTTTTTTTCCATTTTTTTCCCGGTTTTTTTTTACGTTGTGCTGACCCTTGTTCTTTAAATGACGCTATGCCAAGGAGAACACCTAAAGGCAAGCCGTAATGGCCTCGTCTTCGGCAGGCTCCTCTGGTTTTTTTTTTCCAGTTTTTTCCCAATTTTTTTTCTTTCGTTGTGCTGACCCTCGTTCTTTAAATCACACTATCCCGAGGAGGACACCTAAAAGCGAGCCGTAATGGCCTCATCTTCGGCAGGCTCCTCCATTTTTTTTTCCCAGTTTTTTTTTACGTTGTGCCGACCCTCGTTCTTTAAATGACGCTATCCCGAGGAGGACACCTAAAGGCGAGCCGTAATGGCCTCATCTTCGGCAGGCTCCTCCAATATTTTTTTACGTTGTGTTGACCCTCATTCCTTAAATGACGCTATCCTGAGGAGGACACCTAAACACGAGCCGTAATGGCCTCATCTTCGGCAGGCTCCTCCGATTTTTTTCCCATTTATTTTTGTTGTACATTGTGCTGACCCTCGATCATTAAATGACGCTATCCCGAGGAGGACATCTAAAGGCAAGCCGTAATGGCCTCATCTTCAGCAGGCACCTCCGGGTTTTTTTTTACGTTGTGCTGACCCTCATTCTTTAAATGACGCTATCCTGAGGAGGACACCTAAACGCGAGCCGTAATGGCCTCATCTTCGGCAGGCTCCTTCGGTTTTTTTTTCTGGTTTGTTTTTTTTTTACGTTGTGCTGACCCTCGTTATTTAAATGAGGCCATCCCGAGGAGGACACCTAAAGGCGAGCCGTAATTGCCTCATCTTCGGCAGGCTCCTCCGATTTTTTTCCTGGTTTTTTTTTTTACGTTGTGCTGACCGTCGTTATTTAAATGACGCTATCCCGAGGAGGACACCTAAAGGCGAGCCATAATTGACTCATTTTTGGCAGGCTCTTCTGATTTTTTTTTTTACATTATTCTGACCCTCGTTCTTTAAATGACGCTATCACGAGGAGGACACCTAAAGGCGAGCCGTAATGGCCTCATCTTCGGCAGGCTCCTCCGGTTTTTTTCCTGGATTTTTTTTTTACGTTGTGCTTACCCTCGTTCTTTAAATGACGCTATCACGAGGAAGACACCTAAAGGCGAGCCGTAACGGACTCATTTTCCGCAGGCTCCTCCGGTTTTTTTTCCAGTTATTTTGTTTTTTTTACGTTGTGCTGACCCTCGTTCTTTAAATGACGCTGTCCCGAGGAGGACACCTAAAGGCGAGCCGTAATTGCCTCATCTTCGGCAGGCT
The DNA here is from genome assembly GCF_003086295.3 of Arachis hypogaea. NCBI lineage: Eukaryota > Viridiplantae > Streptophyta > Magnoliopsida > Fabales > Fabaceae > Arachis > Arachis hypogaea. The sequence goes on from NC_092053.1 coordinate 67,087,765, forward strand.
CCTCCGATTTTTTTTCCTGGTTTTTTTTTACGTTGTGCTGACCTTCTTTATTTAAATGACGCTATCCCGAGGAGGACACCTATAGGCGAGCCGAAATGGACTCTTTTTCGGCAGGCTCCTCCGGTTTTTTTCCATTTTTTTCCCGGTTTTTTTTTTACGTTGTGCTAACCCTTGTTCTTTAAATGACGCTATGCCAAGGAGAACACCTAAAGGCAAGCCGTAATGGCCTCGTCTTCGGCAGGCTCCTCTGGTTTTTTTTTTCCAGTTTTTTCCCAATTTTTTTTCTTTCGTTGTGCTGACCCTCGTTCTTTAAATGACACTATCCCGAGGAGGACACCTAAAAGCGAGCCGTAATGGCCTCATCTTCGGCAGGCTCCTCCGTTTTTTTTTCCCAATTTTTTTTTACGTTGTGCCGACCCTCGTTCTTTAAATGACGCTATCCCAAGGAGGACACCTAAAGGCGAGCCGTAATGGCCTCATCTTCAGCAGGCTCCTCCAATTTTTTTTTACGTTGTGCTGACCCTCATTCCTTAAATGACGCTATCATGAGGAGGACACCTAAACACGAGCCGTAATGGCCTCATCTTCGGCAGGCTCCTCCGATTTTTTTCCCATTTTTTTTGTTGTACATTGTGCTGACCCTCGATCATTAAATGACGCTATCCCGAGGAGGACACCTAAAGGCAAGCCGTAATGGCCTCATCTTCAGCAGGCTCCTCCGGGTTTTTTTTTACGTTGTGCTGACCCTCATTCTTTAAATGACGCTATCCTGAGGAGGACACCTAAACACGAGCCGTAATGGCCTCATCTTCGGCAGGCTCCTCTGTTTTTTTTTTTCCTTTTTTTTTGTTGTACATTGTGCTGACCCTCGTTCTTTAAATGACGCTATCCCGAGGAGGACGCCTAAAGGCGAGCCGTAATGGCCTCATCTTCGGCAGGCTCCTCCTGTTTTTTTTCTGGTTTGTTTTTTTTTTTACGTTGTGCTGACCCTCGTTATTTAAATGACGCCATCCCGAGGAGGACACCTAAAGGCGAGCCGTAATTGCCTCATCTTCGGCAGGCTCCTACGATTTTTTTCCTGGTTTTTTTTTTTTACGTTGTGCTGACCGTCGTTATTTAAATGACGCTATCCCGAGTAGGACACCTAAAGGCGAGCCATAATTGACTCATTTTTGGCAGGCTCCTCTGATTTTTTTTTTACATTATGCTGACCCTCGTTCTTTAAATGACGCTATCACGAGCAGGACACCTAAAGGCGAGCCGTAATGGCCTCATCTTCGGCAGGCCCCTCCGGTTTTTTTCCTGGTTTTTTTTTTTTACGTTGTGCTTACCCTCGTTCTTTAAATGACGCTATCACGAGCAGGACACCTAAAGGCGAGCCGTAACGGACTCATTTTCAGCAGGCTCCTCCGGGTTTTTTTTCCAGTTATTTTGTTTTTTTTACGTTGTGCTGACCCTCGTTCTTTAAATGACACTATCACGAGGAGGACACCTAAAGGCGAGCCGTAATGGGCTCATCTTCGGCAGGCTCCTCTGGTTTTTTTTTTCCGGTTTTTTTCCCGTAATTTTTTTCTTTCGTTGTGCTGAACCTCGTTCTTTAAATGACGGTATCCTGAGGAGGACACCTAAAGGCGAGCCGTAATGGCCTCATCTTCGGAAGGCTCATCCGGTTTCTCTTTTTTTTTTTTATGTTGTGCTGACCCTCGTTCTTTAAATGACGCTATCCCGAGGAGGACACCTAAAGGCGAGCCGTAATGGCCTCATCTTCAGCAGGCTCCTCCGATTTTTTTTTACATTGTTCTGACCCTCATTCTTTAAATGAGGCTATCCCGAGGAGGACACCTAAACACGAGCCGTCATGGCCTTATCTTCGGCAGCCTCCTCCGGTTTTTTTTCCCTTCTTTTTTGTTGTACATTGTGCTGACCCTCGTTTTATATAGATGACGCTATCCTAAGGACGACACCTAAAGTCGAGCCATAATGGCCTCATCTTCGGCAGACTCCTCCGGTTTTTTTTCTCAGGTTTTTTTTATTACGTTGTGCTGACCCTTGTTCTTTAAATGACGCTATCCCAAGGAGGACACCTAAAGGCGAGCCGTAATGGCCTCATCTTCGGGAGGCTCCTCCGGTTTTTTCCTCCGATTTTTTTTCCTGGATTTTTTTTTACGTTGTGCTGACCCTCGTTATTTAAATGACGCTCTCCCGAGGAGGACACCTAAAGGCGAGCCATAATGGACTCATTTTCGGCAGGCTCCTCCGATTTTTTTTTACGTTGTGCTGACCCTCGTACTTTAAATCACGCTATTCCGAAGAGGATGCGAGCCGTAATGGCCTCATCTTCGGCAGGCTCCTCCGGTTTTTTTCCAGGTGTTTGTTTTACGTTGTGCTTACCCTCGTTTTTTAAATGGCGCTATCACGAGGAGGACACCTAAAGGCGAGCCGTAATTGGCTCATCTTCGGCAGGCCCCTCCAGTTTTTTTCCTATTTTTTTTTATGTTGTGCTTACCCTCGTTCTTTAAATGACGCTATCTCGAGTAGGACTACTAAAGGGGAGCTGTAATGGCCTCATCTTCGGCAGGCTCCTCCAGTTTTTTTTTCCAATTTTTTTCCCCATTTTTTTTTCATTTTTTAGGTTGTGCTGACCCTCGTTCTTAAAAGACGCTATCCCGAGGAGGACACCTAAAGGCGAGCCGTAATGGCCTCATCTTCGAGAGGCTCCTCCGATTTTTTTTCTCTGGTTTTTTTTCCCATTTTTTTTTTACGTTGTGCTTATCCTCATTCTTTAAATGACGCTATCCCGAGGAGGACACCTAAAGGCGAGCCTTAATGGCCTCATCCTCGGGAGTATCCTCCGGTTTTTTTTCTCTGGTTTTTTTTCCCATTTTTTTTACGTTGTTCATATCCTCGTTCTTTAAATGACGCTATCCCGTGGAGGACACCTAATGGCGAGCCGTAATTGCCTCATCTTCGGCAGGCTCCTCCGATTTTTTTCCCTGGTTATTTTTTTTTACGTTGTGTTGACCCTCGTTATTTAAATGACGTTATCCCGAGAAGGACACCTAACGGCGAGCCGTAATGTCCTCATCTTCAGCAGGCTCATCTGGTTTTTTTTTTTTTACGTTATGCTGACCCTCATTCCTTAAATGACGCTATCCCGAGGAGGACACCTAAACACGAGCCGTAATGGCCTCATCTCCAGTTTTTTTCCCTTTTTTTTGTTGTACACTGTGCTGACCCTCATTCTTTAAATGACGCTATCCCGAGGAGGACACCTAAAGGCGAGCCGTAATGGCCTCATCTTCGGCAGGCTCCTCCGGGCTTTTTTCTCAGTTTTTTTCCAGGTTTTTTTGTTACGTTGTGCTGACCCTTGTTCTTTAAATGACGCTATCCCGAGGAGGACACCTAAGGGGAGCCGTAATTGCCTCATCTTCGACAGGCTCCTCCAATTTTTTTTCCTGGTTTTTTTTTTTTACGTTGTGCTGACCCTCGTTATTTAAATGATGCTATCCCGAGGAGGACATCTAAAGGCGAGCCATAATGGACTCATTTTCGGCAGGCTCCTCCGTTTTTTTTTTTTTTTACGTTGTGCTAACCCTCGTTCTTTAAATGACGCTATCCTGAGGAGGACACGTAAAGGCGAGCCGTGATGGCCTCATCTTCAGCAGGCTCCTCCGATTTTTTTTCCTGGTTTTTTTTTTTACGTTGTGCTGACCCTCGTTATTTAAATGACGTTATCCCGAGGAGGACACCTAAAGGCTAGCCGTAATTGCCTCCTCTTCGGCAGGCTCCCCCGATTTTTTTCCTGGTTTTTTTTTTACGTTTTGCTGACCCTCGTTATTTAAATGACGCTATCCGAGGACGACACCTAAAGGCGAGCCATAATGGACTCATTTTCGGCAGCCTCCTCCGGTTTTTTTTTTTTACGCTGTGCTGACCCTCGTTCTTTAAATGACGCTATCCCGAGGAGGACGCCTAAAGGCGAGCCGTAATGGCCTCATCTTCGGCAGGCTCCTCCGTTTTTTTTTTCCTTTTTTTTGTTGTAAATTGTGCTGACCCTCGTTCTTTAAATGACGCTATCCCGAGGAGGACGCCTAAAGGCGAGCCGTAATGGCCTCATCTTCGGCAGGCTCCTCCAGTTTTTTTTCTGGTTTGTTTTTTTTTTTACGTTGTGCTGACCCTCGTTATTTAAATGACGCCATCCCGAGGAGGACACCTAAAGGCGAGCCATAATTGCCTCATCTTCGGCAGGCTCCTCCAATTTTTTTCCTGGTTTTTTTTTTTACGTTGTGCTGACCCTCGTTATTTAAATGACGCTATCCCGAGGAGGACACCTAAAGGCGAGCCATAATTGACTCATTTTTGGCAGGCTCCTCTGATTTTTTTTTTTTACATTATGCTGACCCTCGTTCTTTAAATGACGCTATCACGAGGAGGACACCTAAAGGCGAGCAGTAATGGCCTCATCTTCGGCAGGCTCCTCCGGTTTTTTTCCTGGTTTTTTTTTTACGTTGTGCTTACCCTCGTTCTTTAAATGACGCTATCACGAGGAAGACACCTGAAGGCAAGCCGTAACGGACTCATTTTCAGCAGGCTCCTCCGTTTTTTTTTTCCAGTTTATTTGTTTTTTTTACGTTGTGCTGACCCTCGTTCTTTAAATGACACAATCACGAGGAGGACACCTAAAGGCGAGCCGTAATGGGCTCATCTTCGGCAGGCTCCTCCGATTTTTTCTCCGGTTTTTTTACCGGTTTTTTTTTTTTTTTACGTTGTGCTTACCCTTGTTCTTTAAATCACACTATCCCGAGGAGGACACCTAAATGCGAGCCGTAATGGCTTTATCTTCGGCAGGCTCCTCCTGTTTTTTTTTCAGTTTTTTTCCCCTTTTTTTTCATTTTTTTTACGTTGTGCTGACCCTCGTTCTTTAAATGACGCTATCCCGAGGAGGACACCTAAAGGCGAGCCATAATGGCCTCGTCTTTGGCAGGCTCCTCTGGTTTTTTTTTCCAGTTTTTTCCCATTTTTTTTCTTTCGTTGTGCTGACCCTCGTTCTTTAAATGACACTATCCGGAGGAGGACACCTAAAAGCGAGCCGTAATGGCCTCATCTTCGGCAGGCTCCTCCATTTTTTTTCCCAGTTTTTTTTTTACGTTGTGCCGACCCTCGTTCTTTAAATGACGCTATCCCGAGGAGGACACCTAAAGGCGAGCCGTAATGGCCTCATCTTCAGCAGGCTCCTCCAATTTTTTTTTACGTTGTGCTGACCCTCATTCCTTAAATGACGCTATCCTGAGGAGGACACCTAAACACGAGCCGTAATGGCCTCATCTTCGGCAGGCTCCTCCGATTTTTTTTCCCATTTTTTTTTGTTGTACATTGTGCTGACCCTCGATCATTAAATGACGCTATCCCGATGAGGACACCTAAAGGCACGCCGTAATGGCCTCATCTTCAGCAGGCTCCTCCGGGTTTTTTTTTACGTTGTGCTGACCCTCATTCTTTAAATGACGCTATGCTGAGGAGGACACCTAAACACGAGCCGTAATGGCCTCATCTTCGGCAGGCTCCTCCGTTTTTTTTTTCCTTTTTTTTGTTGTACATTGTGCTGACCCTCGTTCTTTAAATGACGCTATCCCGAGGAGGACGCCTAAAGGTGAGCCGTAATGGCCTCATCTTCGGCAGGCTCCTCCATTTTTTTTCCTTTTTTTTGTGGTACATTGTGCTGACCCTCATTCTTTAAATGACGCTATCCCGAGGAGGACGCCTAAAGGCGAGCCGTAATGGCCTCATCTTCGGCAGGCTCCTTCGGTTTTTTTTCTGGTTTGTTTTTTTTACGTTGTGCTGACCCTCGTTATTTAAATGACGCCATCCCGAGGAGGACACCTAAAGGCGAGCCGTAATTGCCTCATCTTCGGCAGGCTCCTCCGTTTTTTTTCCTGGTTTTTTTTTTTTACGTTGTGCTGACCGTCGTTATTTAAATGACGCTATCCCGAGGAGGACACCTAAAGGCGAGCCATAATTGACTCATTTTTGGCAGGCTCCTCTGATTTTTTTTTTTTTACATTATGCTGACCCTCGTTCTTTAAATGACGCTATCACGAGGAGGACACCTAAAGGCGAGCCGTAATGGCCTCATCTTCGGCAGGCTCCTCCGTTTTTTTTCCTGGTTTTTTTTTTACGTTGTGCTTACCCTCGTTCTTTAAATGACGCTATCACGAGGAAGACACCTAAAGGCGAGCCGTAACGGACTCATTTTCAGCAGGCTCCTCCGGTTTTTTTTTCAGTTATTTTGTTTTTTTTTACGTTGTGCTTACCCTCGTTCTTTAAATGACACTATCACGAGGAGGACACCTAAAGGCGAGCCGTAATGGCCTCATCTTCGGGAGGCTCCTCCGGTTTTTTTTCTCCGGTTTTTTTCCCCTTTTTTTTTACGTGGTGCTAATCCTCGTTCTTTAAATGACGCTATCCCGAGGAAACACCTAAAGGCGAGCCGTAATTGCCTCATCTTCGGCAGGCTCCTCCGATTTTTTTTCCTAGTTTTTTTTTACGTTGTGCTGACCCTCGTTATTTAAATGACGCTATCCCGAGGAGGACACCTATAGGCGAGCCGAAATGGACTCTTTTTCTGCAGGCACCTCCGGTTTTTTTTTCTATTTTTTTCCCGGTTTTTTTTTACGTTGTGCTGACCCTTGTTCTTTAAATGACGCTATGCCAAGGAGAACACCTAAAGGCAAGCCGTAATGGCCTCGTCTTCGGCAGGCTCCTCTGGTTTTTTTTTCCAGTTTTTTCCCAATTTTTTTTCTTTCGTTGTGCTGACCCTCGTTCTTTAAATGACACTATCCCGAGGAGGACACCTAAAAGCGAGCCGTAATGGCCTCATCTTCGGCAGGCTCCTCCGTTTTTTTTTCCCAGTTTTTTTTTTACGTTGTGCCGACCCTCATTCCTTAAATGACGCTATCCTGAGGAGGACACCTAAACACGAGCCGTAATGGCCTCATCTTCGGCAGGCTCCTCCGATTTTTTTCCCATTTATTTTTGTTGTACATTGTGCTGACCCTCGATCATTAAATGACGCTATCCCGAGGAGGACATCTAAAGGCAAGCCGTAATGGCCTCATCTTCAGCAGGCTCCTCCGGGTTTTTTTTTACGTTGTGCTGACCCTCATTCTTTAAATGACGCTATCCTGAGGAGGACACCTAAACACGAGCCGTAATGGCCTCATCTTCGGCAGGCTCCTACGTTTTTTTTTCCTTTTTTTTTGTTGTACATTGTGCTGACCCTCGTTCTTTAAATGACGCTATCCCGAGGAGGACGCCTACAGGTGAGCCGTAATGGCCTCATCTTCGGCAGGCTCCTCCATTTTTTTTTCCTTTTTTTTTGTTGTACATTGTGCTGACCCTCGTTCTTTAAATGACGCTATCCCGAGGAGGACGCCTAAAGGCTAGCCGTAATGGCCTCATCTTCGGCAGGCTCCTTCGGTTTTTTTTTCTAGTTTGTTTTTTTTTTACGTTGTGCTGACCCTCGTTATTTAAATGACGCCATCCCGAGGAGGACACCTAAAGGCGAGCCGTAATTGCCTCATCTTCGACAGGCTCCTCCGTTTTTTTTCCTGGTTTTTTTTTTTACGTTGTGCTGACCGTCGTTATTTAAATGACGCTATCCCGAGGAGGACACCTAAAGGCGAGCCATAATTGACTCATTTTTGGCAGGCTCCTCTGATTTTTTTTTTTACATTATGCTGACCCTCGTTCTTTAAATGACGCTATCACGAGGAGGACACCTAAAGGCGAGCCGTAATGGCCTCATCTTCGGCAGGCTCCTCCGTTTTTTTTCCTGGTTTTTTTTTTTACGTTGTGCTTACCCTCGTTCTTTAAATGACGCTATCACGAGGAAGACACCTAAAGGCGAGCCGTAACGGACTCATTTTCAGCAGGCTCCTCCGGTTTTTTTTCCAGTTATTTTGTTTTTTTTTACGTTGTGCTTACCCTCGTTCTTTAAATGACACTATCACGAGGAGGACACCTAAAGGCGAGCCGTAATGGCCTCATCTTCGGGAGGCTCCTCCGGTTTTTTTTCTCCGGTTTTTTTCCCCTTTTTTTTTACGTGGTGCTAATCCTCGTTCTTTAATTGACGCTATCCCGAGGAAGACACCTAAAGGCGAGCCGTAATTGCCTCATCTTCGGCAGGCTCCTCCGATTTTTTTTCCTAGTTTTTTTTTACGTTGTGCTGACCCTCGTTATTTAAATGACGCTATCCCGAGGAGGACACCTATAGGCGAGCCGAAATGGACTCTTTTTCTGCAGGCACCTCCGGTTTTTTTTTCCAATTTTTTCCCGGTTTTTTTTTACGTTGTGCTGACCCTTGTTCTTTAAATGACGCTATGCCAAGGAGAACACCTAAAGGCAAGCCGTAATGGCCTCGTCTTCGGCAGGCTCCTCTGGTTTTTTTTTTCCAGTTTTTTCCCAATTTTTTTTCTTTCGTTGTGCTGACCCTCGTTCTTTAAATGACACTATCCCGAGGAGGACACCTAAAAGCGAGCCGTAATGGCCTCATCTTCGGCAGGCTCCTCCGTTTTTTTTTCCCAGTTTTTTTTTTACGTTGTGCCGACCCTCATTCCTTAAATGACGCTATCCTGAGGAAGACACCTAAACACGAGCCGTAATGGCCTCATCTTCGGCAGGCTCCTCCGATTTTTTTCCCATTTATTTTTGTTGTACATTGTGCTGACCCTCGATCATTAAATGACGCTATCCCGAGGAGGACATCTAAAGGCAAGCCGTAATGGCCTCATCTTCAGCAGGCTCCTCCGGGTTTTTTTTTACGTTGTGCTGACCCTCATTCTTTAAATGACGCTATCCTGAGGAGGACACCTAAACACGAGCCGTAATGGCCTCATCTTCGGCAGGCTCCTACGTTTTTTTTTCCTTTTTTTTTGTTGTACATTGTGCTGACCCTCGTTCTTTAAATGACGCTATCCCGAGGAGGACGCCTACAGGTGAGCCGTAATGGCCTCATCTTCGGCAGGCTCCTCCATTTTTTTTCCTTTTTTTTTGTTGTACATTGTGCTGACCCTCGTTCTTTAAATGACGCTATCCCGAGGAGGACGCCTAAAGGCTAGCCGTAATGGCCTCATCTTCGGCAGGCTCCTTCGGTTTTTTTTTTCTAGTTTGTTTTTTTTTTACGTTGTGCTGACCCTCGTTATTTAAATGACGCCATCCCGAGGAGGACACCTAAAGGCGAGCCGTAATTGCCTCATCTTCGACAGGCTCCTCCGTTTTTTTCCTGGTTTTTTTTTTTACGTTGTGCTGACCGTCGTTATTTAAATGACGCTATCCCGAGGAGGACACCTAAAGGCGAGCCATAATTGACTCATTTTTGGCAGGCTCCTCTGATTTTTTTTTTTTACATTATGCTGACCCTCGTTCTTTAAATGACGCTATCACGAGGAGGACACCTAAAGGCGAGCCGTAATGGCCTCATCTTCGGCAGGCTCCTCCGTTTTTTTTCCTGGTTTTTTTTTTACGTTGTGCTTACCCTCGTTCTTTAAATGACGCTATCACGAGGAAGACACCTAAAGGGGAGCCGTAACGGACTCATTTTCAGCAGGCTCCTCCGGTTTTTTTTCCAGTTATTTTGTTTTTTTTTACGTTGTGCTTACCCTCGTTCTTTAAATGACACTATCACGAGGAGGACACCTAAAGGCGAGCCGTAATGGCCTCATCTTCGGGAGGCTCCTCCGGTTTTTTTTCTCTGTTTTTTTCCCCTTTTTTTTTACGTGGTGCTAATCCTCGTTCTTTAATTGACGCTATCCCGAGGAAGACACCTAAAGGCGAGCCGTAATTGCCTCATCTTCGGCAGGCTCCTCCGATTTTTTTTCCTAGTTTTTTTTTACGTTGTGCTGACCCTCGTTATTTAAATGACGCTATCCCGAGGAGGACACCTATAGGCAAGCCGAAATGGACTCTTTTTCTGCAGGCACCTCCGGTTTTTTTTTCCAATTTTTTCCCGGTTTTTTTTTACGTTGTGCTGACCCTTGTTCTTTAAATGACGCTATGCCAAGGAGAACACCTAAAGGCAAGCCGTAATGGCCTCGTCTTCGGCAGGCTCCTCTGGTTTTTTTTTTCCAGTTTTATCCCAATTTTTTTTCTTTCGTTGTGCTGACCCTCGTTCTTTAAATGACACTATCCCGAGGAGGACACCTAAAAGCGAGCCGTAATGGCCTCATCTTCGGCAGGCTCCTCCGTTTTTTTTTCCCAGTTTTTTTTTTACGTTGTGCCGACCCTCATTCCTTAAATGACGCTATCCTGAGGAGGACACCTAAACACGAGCCGTAATGGCCTCATCTTCGGCAGGCTCCTCCGATTTTTTTCCCATTTATTTTTGTTGTACATTGTGCTGACCCTCGATCATTAAATGACGCTATCCCGAGGAGGACATCTAAAGGCAAGCCGTAATGGCCTCATCTTCAGCAGGCTCCTCCGGGTTTTTTTTTACGTTGTGCTGACCCTCATTCTTTAAATGACGCTATCCTGAGGAGGACACCTAAACACGAGCCGTAATGGCCTCATCTTCGGCAGGCTCCTACGTTTTTTTTTCCTTTTTTTTTGTTGTACATTGTGCTGACCCTCGTTCTTTAAATGACGCTATCCCGAGGAGGACGCCTACAGGTGAGCCGTAATGGCCTCATCTTCGGCAGGCTCCTCCATTTTTTTTTCCTTTTTTTTTGTTGTACATTGTGCTGACCCTCGTTCTTTAAATGACGCTATCCCGAGGAGGACGCCTAAAGGCTAGCCGTAATGGCCTCATCTTCGGCAGGCTCCTTCGGTTTTTTTTTTCTAGTTTGTTTTTTTTTACGTTGTGCTGACCCTCGTTATTTAAATGACGCCATCCCGAGGAGGACACCTAAAGGCGAGCCGTAATTGCCTCATCTTCGACAGGCTCCTCCGTTTTTTTTCCTGGTTTTTTTTTTTACGTTGTGCTGACCGTCGTTATTTAAATGACGCTATCCCGAGGAGGACACCTAAAGGCGAGCCATAATTGACTCATTTTTGGCAGGCTCCTCTGATTTTTTTTTTTACATTATGCTGACCCTCGTTCTTTAAATGACGCTATCACGAGGAGGACACCTAAAGGCGAGCCGTAATGGCCTCATCTTCGGCAGGCTCCTCCGTTTTTTTTCCTGGTTTTTTTTTTTACGTTGTGCTTACCCTCGTTCTTTAAATGACGCTATCACGAGGAAGACACCTAAAGGCGAGCCGTAACGGACTCATTTTCAGCAGGCTCCTCCGGTTTTTTTTCCAGTTATTTTGTTTTTTTTTACGTTGTGCTTACCCTCGTTCTTTAAATGACACTATCACGAGGAGGACACCTAAAGGCGAGCCGTAATGGCCTCATCTTCGGGAGGCTCCTCCGGTTTTTTTTCTCCGTTTTTTTCCCCTTTTTTTTTACGTGGTGCTAATCCTCGTTCTTTAATTGACGCTATCCCGAGGAAGACACCTAAAGGCGAGCCGTAATTGCCTCATCTTCGGCAGGCTCCTCCGATTTTTTTTCCTAGTTTTTTTTTACGTTGTGCTGACCCTCGTTATTTAAATGACGCTATCCCGAGGAGGACACCTATAGGCAAGCCGAAATGGACTCTTTTTCTGCAGGCACCTCCGGTTTTTTTTTCCAATTTTTTCCCGGTTTTTTTTTACGTTGTGCTGACCCTTGTTCTTTAAATGACGCTATGCCAAGGAGAACACCTAAAGGCAAGCCGTAATGGCCTCGTCTTCGGCAGGCTCCTCTGGTTTTTTTTTTCCAGTTTTTTCCCAATTTTTTTTCTTTCGTTGTGCTGACCCTTGTTCTTTAAATGACACTATCCCGAGGAGGACACCTAAAAGCGAGCCGTAATGGCCTCATCTTCGGCAGGCTCCTCCATTTTTTTTTCCCAGTTTTTTTTTACGTTGTGCCGACCCACATTCCTTAAATGACGCTATCCTGAGGAGGACACCTAAACACGAGCCGTAATGGCCTCATCTTCGGCAGGCTCCTCCGATTTTTTTCCCATTTATTTTTGTTGTACATTGTGCTGACCCTCGATCATTAAATGACGCTATCCCGAGGAGGACATCTAAAGGCAAGCCGTAATGGCCTCATCTTCAGCAGGCTCCTCCGGGTTTTTTTTTACGTTGTGCTGACCCTCATTCTTTAAATGACGCTATCCTGAGGAGGACACCTAAACACGAGCCGTAATGGCCTCATCTTCGGCAGGCTCCTACGTTTTTTTTTCCTTTTTTTTTGTTGTACATTGTGCTGACCCTCGTTCTTTAAATGACGCTATCCCGAGGAGGACGCCTACAGGTGAGCCGTAATGGCCTCATCTTCGGCAGGCTCCTCCATTTTTTTTTCCTTTTTTTTTGTTGTACATTGTGCTGACCCTCGTTCTTTAAATGACGCTATCCCGAGGAGGACGCCTAAAGGCTAGCCGTAATGGCCTCATCTTCGGCAGGCTCCTTCGGTTTTTTTTTTCTAGTTTGTTTTTTTTTTACGTTGTGCTGACCCTCGTTATTTAAATGACGCCATCCCGAGGAGGACACCTAAAGGCGAGCCGTAATTGCCTCATCTTCGGCAGGCTCCTCCGATTTTTTTCCTGGTTTTTTTTTTTTACGTTGTGCTGACCGTCGTTATTTAAATGACGCTATCCCGAGGAGGACACCTAAAGGCGAGCCATAATTGACTCATTTCTGGCAGGCTCCTCTGATTTTTTTTTTTACATTATGCTGACCCTCGTTCTTTAAATGACGCTATCACGAGGAGGACAGCTAAAGGCGAGCCGTAATGGCCTCATCTTCGGCAGGCTCCTCCGGTTTTTTCCTGGTTTTTTTTTTTACGTTGTGCTTACCCTCGTTCTTTAAATGACGCTATCACGAGGAAGACACCTAAAGGCGAGCCGTAACGGACTCATTTTCAGCAGGCTCCTCCGGTTTTTTTTCCAGTTATTTTGTTTTTTTTTACGTTGTGCTGACCCTCGTTCTTTAAATGACGCTGTCCCGAGGAGGACACCTAAAGGTGAGCCGTAATGGCCTCATCTTCGGGACGCTCCTCCAGTTTTTTTTCTCCGGTTTTTTTTCCCTTTTTTTTACGTGGTGCTTATCCTCGTTCTTTAATTGACGCTATCCCGAGGAAGACACCTAAAGGCGAGCCGTAATTGCCTCATCTTCGGCAGGCTCCTCTGATGACAAGTCATCCTAGCCCATTTTAGCTAGTCTTTTTCTTTAGTTTTCATTAGAATTATGCACTTTCTTGAGCTACAAGAAAGCTAATTGAGTAGATTTTCATGTTTCCCTTGATTGAACCAACCATATGTGAATTCATGCCATTTCATGAGGTTTTGAGCCATATTTGTTGCATATTGTGGAAGATTGAATACCTCATGATTTTGAGCAAAGCTTTGATTAGTTTGGTTGATCAATGATAGGTGAAGAAGGCTTGGAGAAAGGTTGAAGCAAAGAGGAATGGCTAGGAGTGAAGAAAGGACAATGGAATAAGTGAAAATTGAACCGGGTTGCATGAAGTTAGCCCCAACGTTAGCCCCCTAACTTGGAGGCTAACGTTGGGCATGTAAATCACTCCCTGGAAGTGGCCAACGTTAGCTCCAACGTTAGCCCCCTAACTTGGAGGCTAACGTTGGAACTTGAGAGTTTCTCCCCTGGGCACCAACGTTTGCGCCAACGTTAGCCCCCTAACTTGGAGGCTAACGTTGGCACTTGAATCACAAAGGAGGAAGGCCAACGTTTGCGCCAACGTTAGCCCCCTAACTTGGAGGCTAACGTTGGCACTTAAAATACAAAGAGGGAAGGCCAACGTTTGCGCCAACGTTAGCCCCCTAACTTGGAGGCTAACGTTGGCGCCACTAGCAATAAGCATTGCCAACGTTAGGGTCAAAGTTAGACCCCTAACGTTGGCACCAACGTCCAAACCAGGAAATCAAGCTTGCTGCTATGAAAAGTTAGGGGCAAAGTTAGACCCCTAACTTTGACCCTAACGTTGAGATCATCTTTGGCCAACTTCAAAAACCGGTTCAATTGGTTCACTTCGGTTCTTCTTCAATCTTCAAAGAGCAATCAACCAAGGCCTCTTTCAACCCAATTCCACCAAGAACAAAGGCCCAACTCAAGGCTTGAAGATCATTTTGGAAAGTGTATAAATAGGATAGAATTCAAGTTATTAAGAGAGCTTTCCTTTTAGAATTTTCAGAATAGTTTTTGGGAAGCTTTTGTTACTGAGTGAACTTGAATTTCTTTGTTTTCCTTTTACTTGCAATTTCATTTTACCTTTGTCTTGGATCTTGGATTGGAGAATTGAAGAAATTCTGTTTCAATCTCAATCTTGGATCTCTCTGTTTCCTTTACTGTTAATTGAATTAGCATTTCCGTTTCTGTTACTTGATCTTCATCTCTTTTCTTTGCAATTTACAATTTCCTTGCTATTGTTCTTGTTGGATCTAGGAAGGCATTGAGATCTAGACTTGGTTTTCTAGTCTCTGGATCCTGAGATCTGAATTTCTCATTTCAATTCCCTGTTTACTGCTTCTTATGTTCATTTACTTTTCTGCTTTATTTCCGGTTCAATCCCAATTCCCTTTTATTCTTCTGTTTGATGCAATTTAGTTTTTCCTTGTTTAAATTCTGCAAATCCACATCCCAATTCCCTTTACATTCCAAGCAATTTACATTTCTTGCACTTTAAGTTTCTGCAATTTACATTTCTTGCACTTTAAGTTTCTGCCATTTAATTTCTTGTTCTTTAAGTTTCAGCAATTTACTTTCCCGCTCTCTTTAATTTCATGCAATTTACATTCTGTAAATCACAAATCACCCAACCAACACTTGATTCGCTTGACTAAATCAACCACTAAACTAAAATTGCTCAATCCTTCAATCCCTGTGGGATCGACCTCACTCCCGTGAGTTTTTATTACTTGATACGACCCGGTACACTTGCCGGTTAGTTTTGTGATGTTTTGTGAGAGATTCGTTTCTCATCAAAATATCTCATCATCCTCCGATTTTTTTTCCTGGTTTTTTTTTACGTTGTGCTGACCCTCTTTATTTAAATGACGCTATCCCGAGGAGGACACCTATAGGCGAGCCGAAATGGACTCTTTTTCGGCAGGCTCCTCCGGTTTTTTTCCATTTTTTTCCCGGTTTTTTTTTACGTTGTGCTAACCCTTGTTCTTTAAATGACGCTATGCCAAGGAGAACACCTAAAGGCAAGCCGTAATGGCCTCGTCTTCGGCAGGCTCCTCTGGTTTTTTTTTCCAGTTTTTTCCCAATTTTTTTTCTTTCGTTGTGCTGACCCTCGTTCTTTAAATGACACTATCCCGAGGAGGACACCTAAAAGCGAGCCGTAATGGCCTCATCTTCGGCAGGCTCCTCCGTTTTTTTTTTCCCAGTTTTTTTTTACGTTGTGCCGACCCTCGTTCTTTAAATGACGCTATCCCAAGGAGGACACCTAAAGGCGAGCCGTAATGGCCTCATCTTCAGCAGGCTCCTCCAATTTTTTTTTACGTTGTGCTGACCCTCATTCCTTAAATGACGCTATCCTGAGGAGGACACCTAAACACGAGCCGTAATGGCCTCATCTTCGGCAGGCTCCTCTGTTTTTTTTTTCCTTTTTTTTGTTGTACATTGTGCTGACCCTCGTTCTTTAAATGACGCTATCCCGAGGAGGACGCCTAAAGGCGAGCCGTAATGGCCTCATCTTCGGCAGGCTCCTCCGTTTTTTTTTTCTGGTTTGTTTTTTTTTTTACGTTGTGCTGACCCTCGTTATTTAAATGACGCCATCCCGAGGAGGACACCTAAAGGCGAGCCGTAATTGCCTCATCTTCGGCAGGCTCCTCCGATTTTTTTCCTGGTTTTTTTTTTTTACGTTGTGCTGACCGTCGTTATTTAAATGACGCTATCCCGAGTAGGACACCTAAAGGCGAGCCATAATTGACTCATTTTTGGCAGGCTCCTCTAATTTTTTTTTACATTATGCTGACCCTCGTTCTTTAAATGACGCTATCACGAGCAGGACACCTAAAGGCGAGCCGTAATGGCCTCATCTTCGGCAGGCTCCTCCGGTTTTTTTCCTGGTTTTTTTTTTTACGTTGTGCTTACCCTCGTTCTTTAAATGACACTATCACGAGCAGGACACCTAAAGGCGAGCCGTAACGGACTCATTTTCAGCAGGCTCCTCCGGGTTTTTTTTTCCAGTTATTTTGTTTTTTTTACGTTGTGCTGACCCTCGTTCTTTAAATGACACTATCACGAGGAGGACACCTAAAGGCGAGCCGTAATGGGCTCATCTTCGGCAGGCTCCTCCGATTTTTTCTCCGGTTTTTTTTCCTGTTTTTTTTCTTTTTTTTTACGTTGTGCTTACCCTTGTTCTTTAAATCACACTATCCCGAGGAGGACACCTAAATGCGAGCCGTAATGGCTTCATCTTCGGCAGGCTCCTCCTGTTTTTTTTTTTCGGTTTTTTTCCCCTTTTTTTTTCATTTTTTTTACGTTGTGCTGACCCTCGTTCTTTAAATGACGCTATCCCGAGGAGGACACCTAAAGGCGAGCCGTAATGGCCTCATCTTCGAGAGGCTCCTCCGGTTTTTTTTCCCTTTTTTTTTACGTGGTGCTTATCCTCGTTCTTTAATTGACACTATCCCGAGGAAGACACCTAAAGGCGAGCCGTAATTGCCTCATCTTCGGCAGGCTCCTCCGATTTTTTTTCCTGATTTTTTTTTTACGTTGTGCTGACCCTCGTTATTTAAATGACGCTATCCCGAGGAGGACACCTATAGGCAAGCCGAAATAGACTCTTTTTCGGCAGGCTCCTCCGGTTTTTTTTCCATTTTTTTCCCGGTTTTTTTTTACGTTGTGCTGACCCTTGTTCTTTAAATGACGCTATGCCAAGGAGAACACCTAAAGGCAAGCCGTAATGGCCTCGTCTTCGGCAGGCTCCTCTGGTTTTTTTTTTTCCAGTTTTTTCCTAATTTTTTTTCTTTCGTTGTGCTGACCCTCGTTCTTTAAATGACACTATCCCGAGGAGGACACCTAAAAGCGAGCCGTAATGGCCTCATCTTCGGCAAGCTCCTCCGTTTTTTTTTCCCAGTTTTTTTTTTACGTTGTGCCGACCCTCGTTCTTTAAATGACGCTATCCCGAGAAGGACACCTAAAGGCGAGCCGTAATGGCCTCATCTTCAGCAGGCTCCTCCAATTTTTTTTACGTTGTGCTGACCCTCATTCCTTAAATGACGCTATCCTGAGGAGGACACCTAAACACGAGCCGTAATGGCCTCATCTTCGGCAGGCTCCTCCAATTTTTTTTCCATTTTTTTTTGTTGTACATTGTGCTGACCCTCGATCATTAAATGACGCTATCCCGAGGAGGACACCTAAAGGCAAGCCGTAATGGCCTCATCTTCAGCAGGCTCCTCCGGGTTTTTTTTTACGTTGTGCTGACCCTCATTCTTTAAATGACGCTATCCTGAGGAGGACACCTAAACACGAGCCGTAATGGCCTCATCTTCAGCAGGCTCCTCCATTTTTTTTTCCTTTTTTTTGTTGTACATTGTGCTGACCCTCGTTCTTTAAATGACGCTATCCCGAGGAGGACGCCTAAAGGTGAGCCGTAATGGCCTCATCTTCGGCAGGCTCCTCCATTTTTTTTTTCCTTTTTTTTGTTGTACATTGTGCTGACCCTCGTTCTTTAAATGACGCTATCCCGAGGAGGACGCCTAAAGGCGAGCCATAATGGCCTCATCTTCGGCAGGCTCCTCCGGTTTTTTTTTCTGGTTTGTTTTTTTTTTACGTTGTGCTGACCCTCGTTATTTAAATGACGCCATCCCGAGGAGGACATCTAAAGGCGAGCCGTAATTGCCTCATCTTCGGCAGGCTCCTCCGATTTTTTTCCTAGTTTTTTTTTTTTACGTTGTGCTGACCGTCGTTATTTAAATGATGCTATCCCGAGGAGGACACCTAAAGGCGGGCCATAATTGACTCATTTTTGGCAGGCTCCTCTGATTTTTTTTTTACATTATGCTGACCCTCGTTCTTTAAATGACGCTATCACGAGGAGGACACTTAAAGGCGAGCCGTAATGGCCTCATCTTCGGCAGGCTCCTCCGGTTTTTTTCCTGGTTTTTTTTTTTTACGTTGTGCTTACCCTCGTTCTTTAAATGACACTATCACGAGCAGGACACCTAAAGGCGAGCCGTAACGGACTCATTTTCAGCAGGCTCCTCCGGGTTTTTTTTTCCAGTTATTTTGTTTTTTTTACGTTGTGCTGACCCTCGTTCTTTAAATGACACTATCACGAGGAGGACACCTAAAGGCGAGCCGTAATGGGCTCATCTTCGGCAGGCTCCTCCGATTTTTTCTCCGGTTTTTTTTCCTGTTTTTTTTCTTTTTTTTTACGTTGTGCTTACCCTTGTTCTTTAAATCACACTATCCCGAGGAGGACACCTAAATGCGAGCCGTAATGGCTTCATCTTCGGCAGGCTCCTCCTGTTTTTTTTTTCCGGTTTTTTTCCCCTTTTTTTTTCATTTTTTTTACGTTGTGCTGACCCTCGTTCTTTAAATGACGCTGTCCCGAGGAGGACACCTAAAGGCGAGCCGTAATGGCCTCATCTTCGAGAGGCTCCTCCGGTTTTTTTTCCCTTTTTTTTTACGTGGTGCTTATCCTCGTTCTTTAATTGACACTATCCCGAGGAAGACACCTAAAGGCGAGCCGTAATTGCCTCATCTTCGGCAGGCTCCTCCGATTTTTTTTCCTGATTTTTTTTTTACGTTGTGCTGACCCTCGTTATTTAAATGACGCTATCCCGAGGAGGACACCTATAGGCAAGCCGAAATAGACTCTTTTTCGGCAGGCTCCTCCGGTTTTTTTTCCATTTTTTTCCCGGTTTTTTTTTACGTTGTGCTGACCCTTGTTCTTTAAATGACGCTATGCCAAGGAGAACACCTAAAGGCAAGCCGTAATGGCCTCGTCTTCGGCAGGCTCCTCTGGTTTTTTTTTTCCAGTTTTTTCCTAATTTTTTTTCTTTCGTTGTGCTGACCCTCGTTCTTTAAATGACACTATCCCGAGGAGGACACCTAAAAGCGAGCCGTAATGGCCTCATCTTCGGCAAGCTCCTCCGTTTTTTTTTCCCAGTTTTTTTTTTACGTTGTGCCGACCCTCGTTCTTTAAATGACGCTATCCCGAGAAGGACACCTAAAGGCGAGCCGTAATGGCCTCATCTTCAGCAGGCTCCTCCAATTTTTTTTTACGTTGTGCTGACCCTCATTCCTTAAATGACGCTATCCTGAGGAGGACACCTAAACACGAGCCGTAATGGCCTCATCTTCGGCAGGCTCCTCCAATTTTTTTTCCATTTTTTTTTGTTGTACATTGTGCTGACCCTCGATCATTAAATGACGCTATCCCGAGGAGGACACCTAAAGGCAAGCCGTAATGGCCTCATCTTCAGCAGGCTCCTCCGGGTTTTTTTTACGTTGTGCTGACCCTCATTCTTTAAATGACGCTATCCTGAGGAGGACACCTAAACACGAGCCGTAATGGCCTCATCTTCAGCAGGCTCCTCCATTTTTTTTTCCTTTTTTTGTTGTACATTGTGCTGACCCTCGTTCTTTAAATGACGCTATCCCGAGGAGGACGCCTAAAGGTGAGCCGTAATGGCCTCATCTTCGGCAGGCTCCTCCATTTTTTTTTTCCTTTTTTTGTTGTACATTGTGCTGACCCTCGTTCTTTAAATGACGCTATCCCGAGGAGGACGCCTAAAGGCGAGCCATAATGGCCTCATCTTCGGCAGGCTCCTCCGTTTTTTTTTTCTGGTTTGTTTTTTTTTTACGTTGTGCTGACCCTCGTTATTTAAATGACGCCATCCCGAGGAGGACATCTAAAGGCGAGCCGTAATTGCCTCATCTTCGGCAGGCTCCTCCGATTTTTTTCCTAGTTTTTTTTTTTTACGTTGTGCTGACCGTCGTTATTTAAATGATGCTATCCCGAGGAGGACACCTAAAGGCGGGCCATAATTGACTCATTTTTGGCAGGCTCCTCTAATTTTTTTTTTACATTATGCTGACCCTCGTTCTTTAAATGACGCTATCACGAGGAGGACACTTAAAGGCGAGCCGTAATGGCCTCATCTTCGGCAGGCTCCTCCGGTTTTTTTCCTGGTTTTTTTTTTTACGTTGTGCTTACCCTCGTTCTTTAAATGACGCTATCACGAGGAAGACACCTAAAGGCGAGCCGTAACGGACTCATTTTCAGCAGGCTCCTCCGGTTTTTTTTTCCAATTATTTTGTTTTTTTACGTTGTGCTGACCCTCGTTCTTTAAATGACACTATCACGAGGAGGACACCTAAAGGCGAGCCGTAATGGGCTCATCTTCGGCAGGCTCCTCCGATTTTTTCTCCGGTTTTTTTTCCGGTTTTTTTTTTTCTTTTTTTTTACGTTGTGCTTACCCTTGTTCTTTAAATCACACTATCCCGAGGAGGACACCTAAATGCGAGCCGTAATGGCTTCATCTTCGACAGGCTCCTCCTGTTTTTTTTTTTCCGGTTTTTTTCCCCTTTTTTTTCATTTTTTTTTACGTTGTGCTGACCCTCGTTCTTTAAATGACGCTGTCCCGAGGAGGACACCTAAAGGCGAGCCGTAATGGCCTCATCTTCGAGAGGCTCCTCCGGTTTTTTTTCCCTTTTTTTTTACGTGGTGCTTATCCTCGTTCTTTAATTGACGCTATCCCGAGGAAGACACATAAAGGCGAGCCGTAATTGCCTCATCTTCGGCAGGCTCCTCCGATTTTTTTTGCTCGTTTTTTTTTTTTACGTTGTGCTGACCCTCGTTATTTAAATGACGCTATCCCGAGGAAGACACCTATAGGCGAGCCGAAATGTACTCTTTTTCGGCAGGCTCCTCCGGTTTTTTTTTCCGGTTTTTTTTCACGTTGTGCTGACCCTCGTTCTTGAAATGACGCTATCACGAGGAGGACACCCAAAGGCGAGCCGTAATGGCCTCATCTTCGTGAGGCTCCTCCGTTTTTTTTTTCATTTTTTCCCCTTTTTTTTTAAGTTGTGCTGACCCTCGTTCTTTAAATGACGCTATCCCAAGGAGAACACCTAAAGGAAAGCCGTAATGGCCTCATCTTCGGCAGGCTCCTCTGGTTTTTTTTTTCCGGTATTTTTCCCGTAATTTTTTTCTTTCGTTGTGCTGAACCTCGTTCTTTAAATGACGGTATCCTGAGGAGGAGACCTAAAGGCGAGCCGTAATGGCCTCATCTTCGGAAGGCTCATCCGGTTTCTCTTTTTTTTTTTTTATGTTGTGCTGACCCTCGTTCTTTAAATGACGCTATCCCGAGGAGGACACCTAAAGGCGAGCCGTAATGGCCTCATCTTCAGCAGGCTCCTCCGATTTTTTTTTACATTGTTCTGACCCTCATTCTTTAAATGAGGCTATCCCGAGGAGGACACCTAAACACGAGCCGTCATGGCCTTATCTTCGGCAGCCTCCTCCGGTTTTTTTTCCCTTCTTTTTTGTTGTACATTGTGCTGACCCTCGTTTTATATAGATGACGCTATCCTAAGGACAACACCTAAAGTCGAGCCATAATGGCTTCATCTTCGGCAGACTCCTCCGGTTTTTTTTCTCAGGTTTTTTTTATTACGTTGTGCTGACCCTTGTTCTTTAAATGACGCTATCCCAAGGAGGACACCTAAAGGCGAGCCGTAATGGCCTCATCTTCGGGAGGCTCCTCCGGTTTTTTTCCTCTGATTTTTTTTCCTGGATTTTTTTTTACGTTGTGCTGACCCTCGTTATTTAAATGACGCTCTCCCGAGGAGGACACCTAAAGGCGAGCCATAATGGACTCATTTTCGGCAGGCTCCTCCGATTTTTTTTTTACGTTGTGCTGACCCTCGTACTTTAAATCACGCTATTCCGAAGAGGATGCGAGCCGTAATGGCCTCATCTTCGGCAGGCTCCTCCGGTTTTTTTCCAGGTGTTTGTTTTACGTTGTGCTTACCCTGGTTTTTTAAATGGCACTATCACGAGGAGGACACCTAAAGGCGAGCCGTAATTGGCTCATCTTCGGCAGGCCCCTCCAGTTTTTTTCCTATTTTTTTTTTACGTTGTGCTTACCCTCGTTCTTTAAATGACGCTATCTCGAGTAGGACTACTAAAGGGGAGCTGTAATGGCCTCATCTTCGGCAGGCTCCTCCAGTTTTTTTTTCCAATTTTTTCCCCATTTTTTTTTCATTTTTTTACGTTGTGCTGACCCTCGTTCTTAAAATGACGCTATCCCGAGGAGGACACCTAAAGGCGAGCCGTAATGGCCTCATCTTCGGGAGGCTCCTCCGTTTTTTTTTCTCTGGTTTTTTTTCCCTTTTTTTTTTTTACGTTGTGCTTATCCTCATTCTTTAAATGACGCTATCCCGAGGAGGACACCTAAAGGCGAGCCTTAATGGCCTCATCCTCGGGAGTATCCTCCGGTTTTTTTTCTCTGGTTTTTTTTCCCATTTTTTTTACGTTGTGCTTATCCTCGTTCTTTAAATGACGCTATCCCGTGGAGGACACCTAAGGCGAGCCGTAATGGCCTCATCTTCCGCAGGCTCCTCTGGTTTTTTTTTCCGGTTTTTTTCAGTATTTTTTTTTTTACGTTGTGCTGACCCTCGTTATTTAAATAACGTTATCCCGAGAAGGACACCTAACGGCGAGCCGTAATGTCCTCATCTTCAGCAGGCTCATCTGGTTTTTTTTTTTTTACGTTATGCTGACCCTCATTCCTTAAATGACGCTATCCCGAGGAGGACACCTAAACACGAGCCGTAATGGCCTCATCTCCGGTTTTTTTCCCTTTTTTTTGTTGTACACTGTGCTGACCCTCGTTCTTTAAATGACGCTATCCCGAGGAGGACACCTAAAGGCGAGCCGTAATGGCCTCATCTTCGGCAGGCTCCTCCGGGCTTTTTTCTCAGTTTTTTTCCAGGTTTTTTTTTTACGTTGTGCTGACCCTTGTTCGTTAAATGACGCTATCCCGAGGAGGACACCTAAGGGGAGCCGTAATTGCCTCATCTTCGGCAGGCTCCTCCAATTTTTTTCCTGGTTTTTTTTTTTTACGTTGTGCTCACCCTCGTTATTTAAATGACGCTATCCCGAGGAGGACATCTAAAGGCGAGCCATAATGGACTCATTTTCGGCAGGCTCCTCCGGTTTTTTTTTTTTTTACGTTGTGCTAACCCTCGTTCTTTAAATGACGCTATCCTGAGGAGGACACGTAAAGGCGAGCCGTGATGGCCTCATCTTCGGCAGGCTCCTCCGATTTTTTTTGCTGGTTTTTTTTTTTACGTTGTGCTGACCCTCGTTATTTAAATGACGTTATCCCGAGGAGGACACCTAAAGGCTAGCCGTAATTGCCTCATCTTTGGCAGGCTCCCCCGATTTTTTTCCTGGTTTTTTTTTACGTTTTGCTGACCCTCGTTATTTAAATGACGCTATCCCGAGGACGACACCTAAAGGCGAGCCATAATGGACTCATTTTCGGCAGGCTCCTCCGGTTTTTTTTTTTTTACGCTGTGCTGACCCTCGTTCTTTAAATGACGCTATCCCAAGGAGGACACCTAAATGCGAGACGTAACGGCCTCATCTTCGGCAGGCTCCTCCGTTTTTTTTTTTCCTTTTTTTTTTGTTGTACATTGTGCTAACCCTCGTTCTTTAAATGACGCTATCCCGAGGAGGACGCCTAAAGGCGAGCCGTAATGGCCTCATCTTCGGCAGGCTCCTCCGTTTTTTTTTTCCTTTTTTTTTGTTGTAAATTGTGCTGACCCTCGTTCTTTAAATGACGCTATCCCGAGGGGACGCCTAAAGGCGAGCCGTAATGGCCTCATCTTCGGGAGGCTCCTCCGATTTTTTTTCTCTGGTTTTTTTTCCCGTTTTTTTTTACGTTGTGCTTATCCTCATTCTTTAAATGATGCTATCCCGAGGAGGACACCTAATGGCGAGCCGTAATTGCCTCATCTTCGGCATGCTCCTCCGATTTTTTTCCTGGTTTTTTTTTTTTACGTTGTGCTGACCCTCGTTATTTAAATGACGTTATCCCGAGGTGGACACTTAAAGGCGAGTCGTAATTACCTCATCTTCGGCAGGCTCCCCGATTTTTTTCCTGGTTTTTTTTTACGTTGTACTGACCCTCGTTATTTAAATGACGCTATCCGAGGAGGACACCTAAAGGCGAGCCATGATGGACTCATTTTCGGCAGGCTCCTCCGTTTTTTTTTTTTTTTACGTTGTGCTGACCCTCGTTCTTTAAATGACGCTATCCCAAGGAGGACACCTAAAGGCGAGCCGTAACGGCCTCATCTTCGGCAGGCTCCTCCGGTTTTTTTCCTGGTTTTTTTTTTTACGTTGTGCTTACCCTCGTTCTTTAAATGACGCTATGTCGAGTAGGACACCTAAAGGCGAGCCGTAATGAACTCATTTTCAGCAGGCTCCTCCGGTTTTTTTTTCCATTTTTTTTGTTTTTTTTACCTTGTGCTGACCCTCGTTCTTTAAATGACGCTATCACGAGGAGGACACCTAAACGCGAGCCGTAATGACCTCATCTTCGGCAGGCTCCTCCGGTTTTTTTCTCTGGTTTTTTTTTTTACGTTGTGCTTACCCTCGTTTTTTAAATGACGCTATCACGAGGAGGACACCTAAAGGCGAGCCGTAATTGGCTCATCTTCGGCAGGCCCCTCCGGTTTTTTTCCTATTTTTTTTTTACGTTGTGCTTATCCTCGTTCTTTAAATGACGCTATCTCGAGTAGGACTACTAAAGGGGAGCTGTAATGGCCTCATCTTCGGCAGGCTCCTCCAGTTTTATTTTCCAATTTTTTTCCCCATTTTTGTTTCATTTTTTTACGTTGTGCTGACCCTCATTCTTTAAATGACGCTATCCCGAGGAGGACACCTAAAGGCGAGCCGTAATGGCCTCATCTTCGGAGGCTCCTCCGATTTTTTTCTCTGGTTTTTTTCCTTTTTTTTTACGTTGTGCTTATCCTCATTCTTTAAATGACGCTATCCCGAGGAGGACACCTAATGGCGAGCCGTAATTGCCTCATCTTCGGCATGCTCCTCCGATTTTTTTTCCTGGTTTTTTTTTTTTACATTGTGCTGACCCTCGTTATTTAAATGACGTTATCCCGAGGTGGACACTTAAAGGCGAGCCGTAATTACCTCATCTTCGGCAGGCTCCCCGATTTTTTCCTGGTTTTTTTTTTATGTTGTGCTGACCCTCGTTATTTAAATGACGTTATCTCGAGGAGGACACCTAAAGGCGAGCCATGATGGACTCATTTTCGGCAGTCTCCTCCGGTTTTTTTTTTTTTTACGTAGTGCTGACCCTCGTTCTTTAAATGACGCTATCCCAAGGAGGACACTTAAAGGCGAGCCGTAACGGCCTCATCTTCAGCAGGCTCCTCCGGTTTTTTTTCCATTTTTTTTGTTTTTTTTACCTTGTGCTGACCCTCGTTCTTTAAATGACGCTATCACGAGGAGGACACCTAAACGCGAGCCGTAATGGGCTCATCTTCGGCAGGCTCCTCCGGTTTTTTCTCTGGTTTTTTTTCCGGTTTTTTTCTTTTTTTTTACGTTGTGCTTACCCTCGTTCTTTAAATCACGCTATCCGAGGAGGACACCTAAATGCGAGCCGTAATGGCTTCATCTTCGGCAGGCTCCTCCGTTTTTTTTCCATTTTTTTTTACGTTGTGCTGACCCTCTTCTTAAATGACGCTATCCGGAGGACACCTAAACACGAGCCGTAATGCTCATCTTCGCAGGTCTCGATTTTTTCCCATTTTTTTGTTGTACATTGTGCTGACCCTCGATCATTAAATGACGCTATCCCGAGGAGGACATCTAAAGGCAAGCCGTAATGGCCTCATCTTCAGCAGGCTCCTCCGGGTTTTTTTTTATGTTGTGCTGACCCTCATTCTTTAAATGACGCTATCCTAAGGAGGACACCTAAACACGAGCCGTAATGGCCTCATCTTCGGCAGGCTCCTACGTTTTTTTTCCTTTTTTTTGTTGTACATTGTGCTGACCCTCGTTCCTTAAATGACGCTATCCCGAGGAGGACGCCTACAGGTGAGCCGTAATGGCCTCATCTTCGGCAGGCTCCTCCATTTTTTTTCCTTTTTTTTGTTGTACATTGTGCTGACCCTCGTTCTTTAAATGACGCTATCCCGAGGAGGACGCCTAAAGGCTAGCCGTAATGGCCTCATCTTCGGCAGGCTCCTTCGGTTTTTTTTTCTAGTTTGTTTTTTTTTTACGTTGTGCTGACCCTCGTTATTTAAATGACGCCATCCCGAGGAGGACACCTAAAGGCGAGCCGTAATTGCCTCATCTTCGGCAGGCTCCTCCGATTTTTTTCCTGGTTTTTTTTTTTACGTTGTGCTGACCGTCGTTATTTAAATGACGCTATCCCGAGGAGGACACCTAAAGGCGAGCCATAATTGACTCATTTTTGGCAGGCTCCTCTGATTTTTTTTTTACATTATGCTGACCCTCGTTCTTTAAATGACGCTATCACGAGGAGGACACCTAAAGGCGAGCCGTAATGGCCTCATCTTCGGCAGGCTCCTCCGATTTTTTTCCTGGTTTTTTTTTTTACGTTGTGCTTACCCTCGTTCTTTAAATGACGCTATCACGAGGAAGACACCTAAAGGCGAGCCGTAACGGACTCATTTTCAGCAGGCTCCTCCGGTTTTTTTTCCAGTTATTTTGTTTTTTTTTACGTTGTGCTGACCCTCGTTCTTTAAATGACGCTGTCCCGAGGAGGACACCTAAAGGCGAGCCGTAATGGCCTCTTCTTCGGGACGCTCCTCCAGTTTTTTTTCTCCGGTTTTTTTTCCCTTTTTTTTACGTGGTGCTTATCCTCGTTCTTTAATTGACGTTATCCCGAGGAAGACACCTAAAGGCGAGCCGTAATTGCCTCATCTTCGGCAGGCTCCTCCGATTTTTTTCCTGGTTTTTTTTTACGTTGTGCTGACCCTCTTTATTTAAATGACGCTATCCGAGGAGGACACCTATAGGCGAGCCGAAATGGACTCTTTTTCGGCAGGCTCCTCCGGTTTTTTTTCCATTTTTTTCCCGGTTTTTTTTACGTTGTGCTAACCCTTGTTCTTTAAATGACGCTATGCCAAGGAGAACACCTAAAGGCAAGCCGTAATGGCCTCGTCTTCGGCAGGCTCCTCTGGTTTTTTTTTTCCAGTTTTTTCCCAATTTTTTTCTTTCGTTGTGCTGACCCTCGTTCTTTAAATGACACTATCCGAGGAGGACACCTAAAGCGAGCCGTAATGGCCTCATCTTCGGGAGGCTCCTCCGTTTTTTTTTTCCCAGTTTTTTTTTACGTTGTGCCGACCCTCGTTCTTTAAATGACGCTATCCAAGGAGGACACCTAAAGGCGAGCCGTAATGGCCTCATCTTCAGCAGGCTCCTCCATTTTTTTTTACGTTGTGCTGACCCTCATTCCTTAAATGACGCTATCATGAGGAGGACACCTAAACACGAGCCGTAATGGCCTCATCTTCGGCAGGCTCCTCCGATTTTTTCCCATTTTTTTTGTTGTACATTGTGCTGACCCTCGATCATTAAATGACGCTATCCGAGGAGGACACCTAAGGCAAGCCGTAATGGCCTGATCTTCAGCAGGCTCCTCCGGGTTTTTTTTTACGTTGTGCTGACCCTCATTCTTTAAATGACGCTATCCTGAGGAGGACACCTAAACACGAGCCGTAATGGCCTCATCTTCGCAGGCTCCTCTGTTTTTTTTTTCCTTTTTTTTGTTGTACATTGTGCTGACCCTCGTTCTTTAAATGACGCTATCCGAGGAGGACGCCTAAAGGCGAGCCATAATGGCCTCATCTTCGGCAGGCTCCTCCGTTTTTTTTTTTCTGGTTTGTTTTTTTTTTTTACGTTGTGCTGACCCTCGTTATTTAAATGACGCCATCCCGAGGAGGACACCTAAAGGCGAGCCGTAATTGCCTCATCTTCGGCAGGCTCCTCCGATTTTTTTCCTGGTTTTTTTTTTTTACGTTGTGCTGACCGTCGTTATTTAAATGACGCTATCCCGAGTAGGACACCTAAAGGCGAGCCTTAATTGACTCATTTTTGGCAGGCTCCTCTGATTTTTTTTTTACATTATGCTGACCCTCGTTCTTTAAATGACGCTATCACGAGCAGGACATCTAAAGGCGAGCCGTAATGGCCTCATCTTCGGCAGGCTCCTCCGGTTTTTTTCCTGGTTTTTTTTTTTACGTTGTGCTTACCCTCGTTCTTTAAATGACGCTATCACGAGCAGGATACCTAAAGGCGAGCCGTAACGGACTCATTTTCAGCAGGCTCCTCCGGGTTTTTTTTTCCAGTTATTTTGTTTTTTTCACGTTGTGCTGACCCTCGTTCTTTAAATGACACTATCACGAGGAGGACACCTAAAGGCGAGCCGTAATGGGCTCATCTTCGGCAGGCTCCTCCGATTTTTTCTCCGGTTTTTTTTCCTGTTTTTTTTTTCTTTTTTTTACGTTGTGCTTACCCTTGTTCTTTAAATCACACTATTCCGAGGAGGACACCTAAATGCGAGCCGTAATGGCTTCATCTTCGGCAGGCTCCTCCTGTTTTTTTTTTCCGGTTTTTTTCCCCTTTTTTTTTCATTTTTTTTACGTTGTGCTGACCCTCGTTCTTTAAATGACGCTGTCCCGAGGAGGACACCTAAAGGCGAGCCGTAATGGCCTCATCTTCGAGAGGCTCCTCCGGTTTTTTTTCCCTTTTTTTTTACGTGGTGCTTATCCTCGTTCTTTAATTGACACTATCCCGAGGAAGACACCTAAAGGCGAGCCGTAATTGCTCATCTTCGGCAGGCTCCTCCGATTTTTTTTCCTGATTTTTTTTTTACGTTGTGCTGACCCTCGTTATTTAAATGACGCTATCCGAGGAGGACACCTATAGGCGAGCCGAAATAGACTCTTTTTCGGCAGGCTCCTCCGGTTTTTTTTCCATTTTTTTCCCGGTTTTTTTTTACGTTGTGCTGACCCTTGTTCTTTAAATGACGCTATCCCGAGGAGACGCCTAAAGGTGAGCCGTAATGGCCTCATCTTCGGCAGGCTCCTCCATTTTTTTTCCTTTTTTTTGTTGTACATTGTGCTGACCCTCGTTCTTTAAATGACGCTATCCCGAGGAGGACGCCTAAAGGCGAGCCATAATGGCCTCATCTTCGGCAGGCTCTCCGGTTTTTTTTCTGGTTTGTTTTTTTTTTACGTTGTGCTGACCCTCGTTATTTAAATGACGCCATCCCGAGGAGGACACCTAAAGGCGAGCCGTAATTGCCTCATCTTCGGCAGGCTCCTCCGATTTTTTTCCTAGTTTTTTTTTTTACGTTGTGCTGACCGTCGTTATTTAAATGACGCTATCCGAGGAGGACACCTAAAGGCGGGCCATAATTGACTCATTTTTGGCAGGCTCCTCTGATTTTTTTTTTTTACATTATGCTGACCCTCGTTCTTTAAATGACGCTATCACGAGGAGGACACTTAAAGGCGAGCCGTAATGGCCTCATCTTCGGCAGGCTCCTCCGGTTTTTTTCCTGGTTTTTTTTTTACGTTGTGCTTACCCTCGTTCTTTAAATGACGCTATCACGAGGAAGACACTAAAGGCGAGCCGTAACGGACTCATTTTCAGCAGGCTCCTCCGGTTTTTTTTCCAGTTATTTTGTTTTTTTTACGTTGTGCTGACCCTCGTTCTTTAAATGACACTATCCGAGGAGACACCTAAAGGCGAGCCGTAATGGGCTATCTTCGGAGGCTCCTCCGATTTTTTCTACGGTTTTTTTTCCGTTTTTTTTTTTCTTTTTTTTACGTTGTGCTTACCCTTGTTCTTTAAATCACGCTATCCGAGGAGGAACCTAAATGCGAGCCGTAATGGCTTCATCTTTGGCAGGCTCCTCCTGTTTTTTTTTTCCGTTTTTTCCCCTTTTTTTTCATTTTTTTTTACGTTGTGCTGACCCTCGTTCTTTAAATGACGCTGTCCCGAGGAGGACACCTAAAGGCGAGCCGTAATGCCTCATCTTCGAGAAGCTCCTCCGGTTTTTTTTCCCTTTTTTTTTACGTGGTGCTTATCCTTGTTCTTTAATTGACGCTATCCCGAGGAAGACACCTAAAGGCGAGCCGTAATTGCCTCATCTTCGGCAGGCTCCTCCGATTTTTTTTCCTCGTTTTTTTTTTACGTTGTGCTGACCCTCGTTATTTAAATACGCTATCCCGAGGAAGACACCTATAGGCGAGCCGAAATGTACTCTTTTTCGGCAGGCTCCTCCGGTTTTTTTTCCGGTTTTTTTTCACGTTGTGCTGACCCTCGTTCTTGAAATGACGCTATCACGAGGAGGACACCAAAGGCGAGCCGTAATGGCTCATCTTCGTGAGGCTCCTCCTCCTGGTTTTTTTTTTTTTCGTGGTTTTTTTCCCTTTTTTTTTTTTTCTTTCGTTGTCTGACTCGTTCTTTAAATGACGGTATCCTGAGGAGGACACCTAAAGGAGCCGTAATGGCCTCATCTTCGGAAGGCTCATCGGTTTCTCTTTTTTTTTTTTATGTTGTGCTGACCTCTTCTTTAAATGACGCTATCCCGAGGAGGACACCTAATGGCGACCGTATGGCCTCATCTTCGCGGCTCCTCCGTTTTTTTTTACATTTTCTGACCCTCATTCTTAATGAGGCTGAGGAGACCCTAACACGAGCCGT
>NC_092053.1:67119542-67188182 GCF_003086295.3 Arachis hypogaea
CCTCCTCGGATAGCGTCATTTAAAAAACGAGGGTCAGCAAACGTAAAAAAAAAAAAAAAAAAACCGGAGGAGCCTGCCGAAGATGAGGATTACGGCTCGCCTTTAGGTCCTCTCGGATAGCGTCATTTAAATACGAGGTCAGCACAACGTAAAAAAAAATCGGAGGAGCCTGCCGAAAATGAGGCCATTACGGCTCGCCTTTAGGTGTCCTCCTCGGGATAGCGTCATTTAAAGAACGAGGGTCAGCACAACGTAAAAAAAAAAGGAAAAAAAATGGAAAAAAACCGGAGCCTCCCGAAGATGCATTACGGCTCGCCTTTAGGTGTCCTCGGATAGCGTCATTTAAAGAACGAGGGTCAGCACAACGTAAAAAAAAAGGGAAAAAAACCGGAGGAGCCTGCCGAAGATGAGTCATTACGGCTCGCTTTAGGTGTCCTCCTCGGGATAGCGTCATTTAAATAACGAGGGTCAGCACAACGTAAAAAAAAAAAAAAAAAAAAAAAACCGGAGGAGCCTGCCGAAGATGAGGCCATTACGGCTCGCCTTTAGGTGTCCTCCTCGGGATAGCGTCATTTAAAGAACGAGGGTCAGCACAACGTAAAAAAAAAAAGGAAAAAAACGGAGGAGCCTGCCGAAGATGAGGCCATTACGGCTCGTAGGTGTCCTCCTCGGATAGCGTCATTTAAAGAACGAGGTCAGCACAACGTAAAAAAAAAAAAAAACCGGAGGAGCCTGCCGAAGATGAGGCCATTACGGCTCGCCTTTAGGTGTCCTCCTCGGGATAGTCATTTAAAGAACGAGGGTAAGCACAACGTAAAAAAAAAAAAAAAAACGGAAAAAAACCGGAGGAGCCTGCCGAAGATGAGGCCATTACGGCTCGCCTTTAGGTGTCCTCCTGGATAGCGTCATTTAAAGAACGAGGGTCAAGCACAACGTAAAAAAAAAACAAGGAAAAAAAACGGAGGAGCCTGCCGAAGATGAGGCATTACGGCTCGCTTTAGGTGTCCTCCTCGGGATAGCGTCATTTAAGAACGAGGGTAAGCACAACGTAAAAAAAAAAAAAAAAAGAAAAAAAAACCGGAGGAGCCTCCGAAGATTAGGCCATTACGGCTCGCCTTTAGGTGTCCTCCTCGGATAGCGTCATTTAAAGAACGAGGGTCAGCACAACGTAAAAAAAAAACGGAGGAGCCTGCTGAAGATGAGGCCATTACGGCTCGCCTTTAGGTGTCCTCCTCGGGATAGCGTCATTTAAGAACGAGGTCAGCACAACGTAAAAAAAAAAAAAAAAAAAAGAAAAAGGAAAAAAACCGGAGGAGCCTGCGAAGATGAGCCATTACGGCTCGCCTTTAGGTGTCCTCTCGGATAGCGTCATTTAAAGAAGAGGGTCAGCACAACGTAAAAAAAAAAAAACCGGAGAAAAAAACGGAGGAGCCTGCCGAAGATGAGGCCATTACGGCTCGCCTTTAGGTGTCCTCCCTCGGGATAGCGTCATTTAAAGAACGAGGGTCAGCACAACGTAAAAAAAAAAGGAAAACGGAGGAGCCTGCCGAAGATGAGGCATTACGGCTCGCCTTTAGGTGTCCTCCTCGGATGCTCATTTAAAGAACGAGGTAAGCACAACGTAAAAAAAAAAAAAAAGGAGAAAAAACCGGAGAGCCTGCCGAAGATTAGGCCATTACGGCTCGCCTTTAGGTGTCCTCCTCGGATAGCGTCATTTAAAGAACGAGGGTCAGCACAACGTAAAAAAAAAAAAAAAAACCGGAGAGCCTGCCGAAAATGAGGCCATTACGGCTCGCCTTTAGGTGTCCTCCTCGGGATAGCGTCATTTAAATAACGAGGGTCAGCACAACGTAAAAAAAAAAAAAAAAAAAACGGAGGAGCCTGCCGAAGATGAGTCCATTACGGCTCGCCTTTAGGTGTCCTCCTCGGATAGCGTCATTTAAATAACGAGGGTCAGCACAACGTAAAAAAAAACCAAGGAAAAAAAACCGGAGGAGCCTGCCAAGATGAGGCATTCGGTCCCTTTAGGGTCCTCCTGGGATAGCGTCATTTAAAGAACGCAGCACATAATACACAAAAAAAGGGAAAGCCTGCCGAAGATGAGGCCTACGGTCGTTTAGGGTCCTCCCGGGATAGCGTGAATGTAAAGATGAGGGTCAGCACAACGTAAAAAAAAAAAAACGAGGAGCTCCGAAGATAGAATACGGCTCGCCTTAGGTGTCCCCTCGGATACGTCATTTAAAAAGAGGTCAGCCAAGAAAAAAAAAAAGGGAAAAAAAAACGAGACCTGCGAAGATGAGGCCATTACGGTCGTTTAGGTGTCCTCCTCGGGATAGCCATTTAAAGAAGAGGTCGCACAACGAAAAAAAAAATCGGAGAGCCTGCGAAGATGAGGCAATTACGGCTCGCCTTTAGGTGTTCTCCTCGGGATAGCATCATTTAAAGAACGAGGATAAGCCAACGAAAAAAAATGGGAAAAAAAACCAGAGAAAAAACCGGAGGAGTCTCCCGAAGATGAGGCCATTACGGATCGCCTTTAGGTGTCCTCCGGGATAGCGTCATTTAAAGAACGAGGGTCAGCACAATGTACAACAAAAAAAAGGGAAAAAAATCGGAGGAGCCTGCCGAAGATGAGGCCATTACGGCTCGTGTTTAGGTGTCCTCCTCGGGATAGCGTCATTTAAAGAATGAGGGTCAGCAACAACGTAAAAAAAGAAAAAACCGAGGAGCCTCCCGAGATGAGGACATTACGGCTCGCGTTAGGTGTCCTCCTCGGGACGTCATTTAAAGACGAGGGTCAGCACAAGTACAACAAAAAAGGGAAAAAACTGGCAGAGCCTGCCGAAGATGAGGCCATTACGGCTCGTGTTTAGGTGTCCTCTCGGGATAGCGTCATTTAAAGAATGAGGGTCAGCACAACGTAAAAAAAAAATCAGAGGAGCCTGCTGAGATAAAATAAAAAAAAAAACAAAAAAAAAGGAATCTCCGAAGATGACATTACGGCTCGTAGTGTCCTCTGGATAGCGTATTTAAAAACGAGGGTAGCACAACGTAAAAAAAAAGAAAAAAAAAAAACCGGAAAAAAAAAAAAAAAAAAAAAACTAGGGAAAAAGAAACAAAACCGGAGGAGCCTGCCGAAGATGAGCCCATTATGGCTCGCCTTTAGGTGTCCTCCTCATGATAGTGTCATTTAAAGAACGAGGGTCAGCACAATGTAAAAAAAACAAAATAACTGAAAAAAAAACCGGAGGAGCTTGCTGAAAATGAGTCCGTTACGGCTCGCCTTTAGGTGTCCTACTCGAGATAGCATCATTTAAAGAACGAGGGTAAGCACAACGTAAAAAAAAAACCTGGAAAAAAAACCGGAGGAGCCTGCCGAAGATGAGCCAACTACGGCTCGCCTTTAGGTGTCTTCCTCGTGATAGCGTCATTTAAAGAACGAGGGTAAGCACAACGTAAAAAAAAAAACCAGGAAAAAAACCGGAAGAGCCTGCCGAAGATGAGGCCATTACGGCTCGCCTTTAGGTGTCCTCCTCGTGATAGCGTCATTTAAAGAACGAGGGTCAGCACAATGTAAAAAAAAAATCAGAGGAGCCTGCCAAAAATGAGTCAATTATGGCTCGCCTTTAGGTGTCCTCCTCAGGATAGCGTCATTTAAATAACGAGGGTCAGCACAACGTAAAAAAAAAACAGGAGAAAAATCGGGGGAGCTTGCCGAAGATGAGTCAATTACGGCTCGCCTTTAGGTGTCCTCCTCGGGATGGCGTCATTTAAATAACGAGGGTCAGCACAACGTAAAAAAAAACAAACCCGAAAAAAAAAACGGAGGAGCCTGCCGAAGATGAGTCAATTACGGCTCGCCTTTAGGTGTCCTCCTCGGGATGGCGTCATTTAAATAACGAGGGTCAGCACAACGTAAAAAAAAAACAAACCCGTAAAAAAAAACGGAGGAGCCTGCCGAAGATGAGGCCATTACGGCTCGCCTTTAGGAGTCCTCCTCGGGATAGCGTCATTTAAAGAACGAGGGTCGGTACAACGTAAAAAAAAACCGGGAAAAAAAATGGAGTAGCCTGCCGAAGTTGAGGCCATTACGGCTCGCTTTTAGGTGTCCTCCTCGGGATAGTGTAATTTAAAGAACGAGGGTCAGCACAACGAAAGAAAAAAAATCGGGAAAAAACTGGAAAAAAAAAAACAGAGGAGCCTGCCGAAGACGAGGCCATTACGGCTTGCCTTTAGGTGTTCTCCTTGGCATAGCGTCATTTAAAGAACAAGGGTCAGCACAACGTAAAAAAAACCGGGAAAAAAAACGGAAAAAAAAAACCGGAGGAGCCTCCCGAAGATGAGGCCATTACGGCTCGCCTTTAGGTGTCCTCCTCGGGATAGCGTCATTTAAAGAACGAGTGTCAGCACAACGTAAAAAAATGAAAAAAAACCGAGAAAAAACTGGAAAAAAACCAGAGGAGCCTGCCGAAGATGAAGCCATTATGGCTTGCCTTTAGGTGTCCTCCTCGGGATAACATCATTTAAAGAACGAGGGTAAGCACAACGTAAAAAAAAAAGGGGGAAAAAAACCAGAGAAAAGAACCGGAGGAGCCTGCCGAAGATGAGGCCATTACGGCTCGCCTTTAGGTGTCCTCCTCGTGATAGCGTCATTTAAAGAACGAGGGTCAGCACAACGTGAAAAAAAAAACAAGGAAAAAAAATCGGAGGAACCTGCCGAAGATGAGGCAATTACGGCTCGCCTTTAGGTGTCCTCCTCGCGATATCGTAATTTAAGAACGAGGATAAGCACAACGTAAAAAAAACTCGGAAAAAAAACCGGAGGAGCCTGCCGAAGATGAGGCCATTACAGATCGCCTTTAGGTGTCCTCCCCGGGATAGCGTCATTTAAAGAACGAGGGTCAGCACAACGTAAAAAAAAAAAAAAACCGGAGGAGCCTCCCGAAGATGAGGACATTACGGCTCGCCGTTAGGTGTCCTCCTCGGGATACCGTCATTTAAAGAACGAGGGTCAGCACAATGTACAACAAAAAAGGGGAAAAAAATCGGAGGAGCCTGCCGAAGATGAGGCCATTACGGCTCGTGTTTAGGTGTCCTCCTCGGGATAGCGTCATTTAAAGAATGAGGGTCAGCACAACGTAAAAAAAAAAAATCGGAGGAGCCTCCCGAAGATGAGGACATTACGGCTCGCCATTAGGTGTCCTCCTCGTGATACCGTCATTTAAAGAACGAGGGTCAGCACAATGTACAACAAAAAAAGGGGAAAAATAAACCGGAAGAGCCTGCCGAAGATGAGGCCTTTACGGCTCATGTTTAGGTGTCCTCCTCGGGATAGCGTCATTTAAAGAATGAGGGTCAGCACAACGTAAAAAAAAAAATCAGAGGAGCCTGCTGAAGATGAGGCCATTACGGCTCGCCTTTAGGTGTCCTCCTCGGGATAGCATCATTTAAAGAACGAGGATAAGCACAACGTAAAAAAAACGGGAAAAAAAACCAGAGAAAAAAACTGGAGGAGTCTCCCGAAGATGAGGCCATTACGGCTCGCCTTTAAGTGTCCTCTTGGGGATAGCGTTATTTAAAAAACGAGGGTCAGCACAACATAAAAAAAATGAAAAAAAAAATCGAAAAAAACCGGAAAAAAAAACTA
Source organism: Arachis hypogaea (assembly GCF_003086295.3). NCBI lineage: Eukaryota > Viridiplantae > Streptophyta > Magnoliopsida > Fabales > Fabaceae > Arachis > Arachis hypogaea. The sequence continues at coordinate 67,125,190 of NC_092053.1, forward strand.
GAGTAGCCTGCCGAAGATGATGCCATTACGGCTCGCATTTAGGTGTCCTCCTCTGGATAGCGTGATTTAAAGAACGAGGGTAAGCACAACGTTAAAAAAAAAGTAAAAAAACCGGAAAAAAAACTAGAGAACAAAACCGGAGGAGCCTGCCGAAGATGAGCCCATTACGGCTCGCCTTTAGGTGTCCTCCTCGTGATAGTGTCATTTAAAGAACGAGGGTCAGCACAATGTAAAAAAAACAAAATTACTGGAAAAAAAAACCGGAGGAGCCTGCTGAAAATGAGTCCGTTACGGCTCGCCTTTAGGTGTCCTACTCGAGATAGCATCATTTAAAGAACGAGGGCAAGCACAACGTAAAAAAAAAACCTGGAAAAAAAACCGGAGGAGCCTGCCGGAGATGAGCCAACTACGGCTCGCCTTTAGGTGTCTTCCTCATGATAGCGTCATTTAAAGAACGAGGGTAAGCACAACGTAAAAAAAAAAACCAGGAAAAAAACCGGAAGAGCCTGCCGAAGATGAGGCCATTACGGCTCGCCTTTAGGTGTCCTCCTCGTGATAGCGTCATTTAAAGAACGAGGGTCAGTACAATGTAAAAAAAAATCAGAGGAGCCTACCAAAAATGAGTCAATTATGGCTCGCCTTTAGGTGTCCTCCTCAGGATAGCGTCATTTAAATAACGAGGGTCAGCACAACGTAAAAAAAAAAAAACCAGGAAAAAAATCGGAGGAGCCTGCTGAAGATGAGTCAATTACTGCTCGCCTTTAGGTGTCCTCCTCGGGATGGCGTCATTTAAATAACGAGGGTCAGCACAACGTAAAAAAAAAAACAAACCCGAAAAAAAAAACGGAGGAGCCTGCCGAAGATGAGGCCATTACGGCTCGCCTTTAGGCGTCCTCCTCGGGATAGCGTCATTTAATGATCGAGGGTCAGCACAATGTACAACAAAAAAAGGAAAAAAAAACCGGAGGAGCCTGCCGAAGATGAGGCCATTACTGCTCATGTTTAGGTGTCCTCCTCAGGATAGCATCATTTAAGGAATGAGGGTCAGCACAACGTAAAAAAAAATCGGAGGAGCCTGCTGAAGATGAGGCCATTATGGCTCGCCTTTAGGTGTCCTCCTCGGGATAGCGTCATTTAAAGAACGAGGGTCGGTACAACGTAAAAAAAAAATCGGGAAAAAAAACGGAGTAGCCTGCCGAAGAACGAGTGTCAGCACAAGGTAAAAAAATGAAAAAAAACTGAGAAAAAACCGGAAAAAAACCGGAGGAGCCTGCCGAAGATGAAGCCATTATGGCTTGCCTTTAGGTGTCCTCCTCGGGATAACATCATTTAAAGAACGAGGGTAAGCACAACGTAAAAAAAAAGGGGGAAAAAAACCGGAGAAAAGAACCGGAGGAGCCTGCCGAAGATGAGGCCATTACGGCTCGCCTTTAGGTGTCCTCCTCGGGATAGCGTCATTTAAAGAACGAGTGTCAGCACAAGGTAAAAAAATGAAAAAAAACCGAGAAAAAACCGGAAAAAAAACCGGAGGAGCCTGCCGAAGATTAAGCCATTATGGCTTGCCTTTAGGTGTCCTCCTCGGGATAACATCATTTAAAGAACGAGGGTGAGCACAACGTAAAAAAAAAAAGGGGAAAAAAATCGGAGAAAAGAACCGGAGGAGCCTGCCGAAGATGAGGCCATTACGGCTCGCCTTTAGGTGTCCTCCTCGTGATAGCGTCATTTAAAGAACAAGGGTCAGCACAACGTGAAAAAAAAACAAGGAAAAAATCGGAGGAACCTGCCGAAGATGAGGCAATTACGGCTCGCCTTTAGGTGTCCTCCTCGCGATAGCGTCATTTAAGAACGAGGATAAGCACAACGTAAAAAAAAACCCGGAAAAAAAACCGGAGGAGCCTGCCGAAGATGAGGCCATTACAGATCGCCTTTAGGTGTCCTCCCCGGGATAGCGTCATTTAAAGAACGAGGGTCAGCACAATGTACAACAAAAATAAGGGAAAAAAAATCGGAGGAGCCTGCCGAAGATGAGGCCATTACGGCTCGTGTTTAGGTGTCCTCCTCGGGATAGCGTCATTTAAAGAATGAGGGTCAGCACAACATAGAAAAAAAAAAAACCGGAGGAGCCTCCCGAAGATGAGGACATTACGGCTCACCATTTGGTGTCCTCCTCGGGATATCGTCATTTAAAGAACGAGGGTCAGCACAATGTACAACAAAAAAGGGGAAAAATAAACCGGAGGAGCCTGCCGAAGATGAAGCCATTACAGCTCATGTTTAGGTGTCCTCCTCGGGATAACGTCATTTAAAGAATGAGGGTCAGCACAACGTAAAAAAAAAATCGGAGGAGCCTGCTGAAGATGAGGCCATTACGGCTCGCGTTTAGCTGTCCTCCTCGGGATAGCATCATTTAAAGAACGAGGATAAGCACAACGTAAAAAAAACCGGGAAAAAAAACCAGAGAAAAAAACCGGAGGAGTCTCCCGAAGATGAGGCCGTTACGGCCCGCCTTTAAGTGTCTTCTTGGAGATAGCGTTATTTAAAGAACGAGGGTCAGCACAACGTAAAAAAATGAAAAAAAAAAGGGAAAAAAACCGGAAAAAAAAACTGGAGGAGCCTGCCGAAGATGAGGCCATTACGGCTCGCATTTAGGTGTCCTCCTCGGGATAGCGTAATTTAAAGAACGAGGGTAAGCACAACGTACAAAAAAAAAGAAAAAAACCGGAAAAAAAAACTGGAGAGCAAAACCGGAGGAGCCTGCCGAAGATGAGCCCATTACGGCTCGCCTTTAGGTGTCCTCCTCGTGATAGCGTCATTTAAAGAACGAGGGTCAGCATAACGTAAAAAAAAAACCGGAGGAGCCTGCCGAAGATGAGCCCATTACGGCTCGCCTTTAGGTGTCCTCCTCGTGATAGCGTCATTTAAAGAACGAGGGTAAGCACAACGTAAAAAAAACCAGAAAAAAACCTGAGGAGCCTGCCGAAGATGAGGCAATTACGGCTCGCCTTTAGGTGTCCTCCTCAGGATAACGTAATTTAAATAACGAGGGTCAGCACAACGTAAAAAAAAAACCAGGAAAAAAAACTGGAGGAGCCTGCCGAAGATGAGGCCATTAAGGCTCTTGTTTAGGTGTCCTCCTCCGGATAGCGTCACTTAAAGAATGAGGGTCAGCACAACATAAAAAAAATCGGAGGAGCCTGTTGAAGATGAGGCCATTATGGCTCGCCTTTAAGTGTCCTCCTTGGGATAGCGTCATTTAAAGTACGAGGGTCAGCACAACGTAAAAAAAAAAACCGGGAAAAAAAAATCAGAGGAGCCTGCCGAAGATGAAGCCATTACGGCTTGCATTTATCTGTCCTCCTCGGGATAGCGTCATTTAAATAACGAGGGTCAGCACAATGTAAAAAAAAAACCAGAAAAAAAACCGAAGGAGCCTGCCGAAGATGAGGCAATTACGGCTCATCTTTAGGTGTCCTCCTCGGGATAGCGTCATTTAAAGAACAAGGGTCAGCACAACGTAATAAAAAAAACCTGAGAAAAAAAACCGGAGGAGCCTGCCGAAGATGAGGCCATTACGGCTCGCCTTTAGGTGTCCTTCTCGGGACAGAGTCTTTTAAAGAACGAGGGTCAGCACAATGTACAACAAAAAAAAAAGGGAAAAACAAAACCAGTGGAGCCTGCCGAAGATGAGGCCATTACGGCTCGTGTTTAGGTGTCCTCCTCGGGATAGCGTCATTTAAAGAATGAGGATCAGCATAACAAAAAAAAAATCGGAGGAGCCTGCTGAAGATGAGGCCATTACGGCTCGCCTTTAGGTGTCCTCCTTGGGATAGCATCATTTAAAGTACGAGGGTCAGCACAACGTAAAAAAAAAAACCGGGAAAAAAAAACCGAAGGAGCCTGCCAAAGATGAGTTCATTATGGCTCGCCTTTAGGTGTCTTCCTCGGGATAGCGTCATTTAAAGAACGAGGCTCAGCACACCGAAAGAAAAAAATAACGAGAAAAAAACCGGAAAAAAAAAACCAGAGGAGCCTGCCGAAAATGAGGCCATTACGGCTTACCTTTAGGTGTTCTCCTTGGGATAACATCATTTAAAGAACGAGGGTCAGCACAACGTAAAAAAAAAAAAACCGGGAAAAAAATGGAAAAAAAAAAACCGGAGGAGCCTCCCGAAGATGAAGCCATTATGGCTCGCCTTTAGGTATCCTCCTCGGGATAGCGTCATTTAAAGAACGAGGGTAAGCACAACGTAAAAAAAAAGGGGAAAAAATTAGGAGAAAAAAACCGGAGGAGCCTGCCGAAGATGAGGCCATTACGGCTCGCCTTTAGGTGTCCTCCTCGGGATAGCGTCATTTAAAGAATGAGGGTCAGCACAATGTACAACAAAAAAAAGGGAAAAAAACCCGGAGGAGCCTGCCTAAGATGAGGCAATTACGGCTCGTGTTTAGGTGTCCTCCTCGGGATAGCGTCATTTAAAGAACAAGGGTCAGCACAACGTAAAAAAAAAAAACGGAAAAAAAAACCAGAGGAGCCTGCCGAAGATGAGGCCATTACGGCTCGCCTTTAGGTGTCCTCCTCGGGATAGCATCATTTAAAGAACGAGGTTAAGCACAACGAAAGAAAAAAATAATAGGAAAAAAACCAGAAAAAAAAAACCAGAGGAGCCTGCCGAAGATGAGGCCATTAAGGCTTGCCTTTAGGTGTTCTCCTTGGGATAATATCATTTAAAGAACGAGGGTCAGCGCAACATAAAAAAATATCGGGAAAAAAGAACGGAAAAAAAAACCGAAGGAGCCTCGCGAAGATGAGGCCATTACGGCTCGCCTTTAGGTGTCCTCCTCGGGATAACGTCATTTAAAGAACGAGGGTCAGCACAACGTAAAAAAAAACAAGGAAAAATAATCGGAGGAGCCTGCCGAAGATGAGGCAATTACGGCTCGCCTTTAGGTGGCCTCCTCGCGATAGCGTCATTTAAATAACAAGGATAAGCACAACGTAAAAAAAGAACCGGGAAAAAAACAGGAGAACAAAAACCGGAGGAGCCTCCCGAAGATGAGGCCATTACGGCTCGCCTTTAGGTGTTCTCCTCGGGATAGCGTCATTTAAAGAATGAGGGTAAACACAAAAAAAAAAAAAAAAAAAAAACCGGAGGAGCCTGCCGATAATGAGTCCATTATGGCTCGCCTTTAGGTGTCCTCCTCGGGATAGCGTCATTTAAATAACGAGGGTCAGCACAACGTAAAAAAAAAAAACCAGGAAAAAAAAACGGAGGAGCCTGACGAAGATGAGGCAATTATGGCTCGCCTTTAGATGTCCTCCTCGGGATAGCGTCATTTAAATAACGAGGGTCAGCACAACGTAAAAAAAAAAGGAAAAAAAATCGGAGGAGCTTGCCGAAGATGAGGCAATTATGGCTTACCTTTAGCTGTCCTCCTCGGGATAGCATCATTTAAAGAACAAGGGTCAGCACAACGTAATAAAAAAAACTTGGAAAAAAATCTGAGAAAAAAAACCGGAGGAGCCTGCCGAAGATGAGGACATTACGGCTCGTGTTTAGGAGTCCTCCTCGGGATAGCGTCATTTAAAGAATGAGGGTCAGCACAACGTAAAAAAAAAAAACTTGAGGAGCCTGCCGAAGATGAGGGCATTACGGCTCGCCTTCAGGTTTCCTCCTCGGGATAGCGTCATTTAAAGAACGAGGGTCAGCACAACGTAAAAAAAAAAAGCCGGGAAAAAAAAACCGGATGAGCCTGCCGAAGATGAGGCCATTACGGCTCGCCTTTAGGTGTCCTCCTCGGGATAGCGTCATTTAAAGAACGAGGGTCAGCACAACAAAAGAAAAAAATAACGGGAAAAAAACCGAAAAAAAAAACACCAGAGGAGCCTACCGAAGATGAGGCCATTACGGCTTGCATTTAGTTGTTCTCCTTAGGATAGCGTCATTTAAAGAACGAGGGTCAGCACAACGTAAAAAAAGAAACCGGGAAAAAAAACCGGAAAAAAAAACCGAAGGAGCATGCCGAAAATGAGTCCATTACGGCTCGCCTTTAGGTGTCCTCCTCAGGATAGCGTCATTTAAATAACGAGGGTCAGCACAACGTAAAAAAAAACATGAAAAAAAATCGGAGGAGCCTGCCGAAGATGAGGCCATTACGGCTCGCCTTTAGGTGTCCTCCTCGAGATAGCGTCGTTTAAAGAACGAGGGTCAGCACAACGAAAGAAAAAAAAAGGGGAAAAAACCGGGAAAAAAAACCAGAGGAGCCTGCCGAAGATGAGGCCATTACGGCTTGCTTTTAGGTGTTCTCCTTGGGATAACGTCATTTAAAGAACGAGGGTCAGCACAACGTGAAAAAAAAAACCGGAAAAAAAACCGGAGGAGCATGCCGAAAATGAGTCCATTACGGCTCGCCTTTAGGTGTCCTCCTCAGGATAGCATCATTTAAATAATGAGGGTCAGCACAACGTAAAAAAAAACCAGGAAAAAAAATCGGAGGAGCCTGCCGAAGATGAGGCAATTACAGCTCGCCTTTAGGTGTCCTCCTCGGCATAGCGTCATTTAAAGAATGAGGGTCAGCACAATGTACAACAAAAAAAAAAGGGTAAAAAAACCGGAGGAGCCTGCCTAAGATGAGGCCATTACGGCTCGTGTTTAGGTGTCCTCCTCGGGATAGCGTCATTTAAAGAATGAGGGTCAGCACAACGTAAAAAAAAAAAAATCGGAGGAGCCTGCTGAAGATGAGGCCATTACAGCTCGCGTTTAGGTGTCCTCCTCGGGATAGCATCATTTAAAGAACGAGGGTCAGCATAAAGTAAAAAAAATGGGAAAAAAAACCAGAGGAGCCTGCCGAAGATGAGGCCATTACGGCCCACCTTTAGGTGTCCTCCTCGGGATAGCATCATTTAAAGAACGAGGGTCAGCACAACGAAAGAAAAAAATTAACGGGAAAAAAACCGGAAAAAAAAACCAGAGGAGTCTGCCGAAGATGAGGCCATTATGGCTTGCCTTTAGGTGTTCTCCTTGGGATAACGTCATTTAAAGAACGAGGGTCAGCACAACGTAAAAAAAATCGGTAAAAAAAACGGAAAAAAAAAACCAGAGGAGCCTCCCAAAGATGAGGCCATTACGACTCGCCTTTAGTCGTCCTCCTCGGGATAGCGTCATTTAAAGAGCGAGGGTCAGCACAACGTAAAAAAAATGAAAAAAAAACCGAGAAAAAACCCGAAAAAAAAAACCGGAGGAGCCTGCCGAAGATGAAGCCATTACGGCTCGCCTTTAATTGTCCTCCTCGGGATAGCGTCATTTAAAGAACGAGGGTAAGCACAACGTCAAAAAAATGGGGGAAAAAAACCGGAGAAAAAAATCGGAGGAGCCTGCCGAAGATGAGGCCATTACGGCTCGCCTTTAGGTGTCTTCCTCGTGATAGCGTCATTTAAAGAACGAGGGTCAGCACAACGTGAAAAAAAAACCGGAAAAAAACCGGAGGAGCCTGCCGAAAATGAGTCCATTACGGCTCACCTTTAGGTGTCCTCCTCGGGATAGTGTCAATAAAAGAACAAGGGTCAACACAACGAAAGAAAAAAAAACCGGGAAAAAAAACCAGAGAAAAAATACCAGAGGAGCCTCCCGAAGATGAGGCCATTACGGTTCGCCTTTAAGTGTCCTCCCTGGGATTGCGTCATTTAAAGAATGAGGGTCAGCATAACGTAAAAAAAAATAACGGGAAAAAAACAAAAAAACAAAACTGGAGGAGCCTCCAGAAGATGAGGACATTACGGCTCGCCTTTAGGTGTCCTCCTCGACATAGCATCATTTAAAGAACGAGGGTCAGCACAACATAAAAAAATGAAAAAAAACAGAGAAAAAATCGAAAAAAAAAAACCAAAGGAGCCTGCCGAAGATGAAGCCATTACGGCACCCCTTTAGGTGTCCTCCACGTGATAGCGTCATTTAAAGAACGAGGGTAAGCACAACGTAAAAAAATAAGGGGAAAAACCGGAGAAAAAAACCGGAGGAGCCTGTAGAAGATGAGGCCATTAAGGCTCGCCTTTAGGTGTCCTCCTCGTGATAGCGTCATTTAAAGAACGAGGGTCAGCACAACGTGAAAAAAAACCGGAAAGAAAAACCAGAGAAAAAAATCGGAGGAGCCTCACAAAGATGAGGCCATTACAACTCGCCTTTATGTGTCCTCCTCGGGATAGCGTCATATAAAAAATGAGGGTCAGCACAATGTACAACAAAAAAAAGGAAAAAAAACTGGAGGAGCCTGCCGAAGATGAGGCCATTACGGCTCGTGTTTAGGTGTCCTCGTCGGGATAGCGTCATTTAAAGAATGAGTGTCAGCACAACGTAAAAAAAAAATCGGAGGAGCCTTCCGAAGATGAAGCCATTATGGCTCGCCTTTTGGTGTCCTCCTCAGGATAGCGTCATTTAAAGAACAAGGGTAAGCACAACGTAAAAAAAAGGGAAAAAAATCGGACAAATAAATTGGAGGAGCCTGCCGAAAATGAGTCCTTTACGGCTCGCCTTTAGGTGTCCTCCTCGGGATAGCGTCATTTAAATAACGAGGGTCAGCACAACAAAAAAAAACACGGAAAAAAAATCGGAGGAGCCTGCCGAAGATGAGGCAATTACGGCTCGCCTTTAGGAGTCCTCCTCGGATAGCGTCATTTAAAGAACGAGGATAAGCACAACGTAAAAAAAAAACCGAGAAAAAAAACTGGAGAAAAAAACCGGAGGAGCCTCCCGAAGATGAGGCCATTACGGCTCGCCTTTAGGTGTCCTCCTCGGGATAGCGTCATTTAAAGAACGAGGGTCAGCACAATGTACAACAAAAAAAAAGGGAAAAAAACAGGAGGAGCCTGCCGAAGATGAGGCCATTATGGCTCGTGTTTAGGTGTCCTCCTCAGGATAGCGTCATTTAAATAACGAGGGTCAGCACAACGTAAAAAAAAAAAAAACCAGGGAAAAAAAAATCGGAGGAGCCTGCCGAAGATGAGGCAATTACGGCTCAGGTGCCTCTCGGATGCCATTTGGGGGTTCCCTAGCTATAAGAACGGTCAGCACAATAAAAAAAACTGGAAAAAACCGAGAAAAAATCGGAGGAGCCTGCCGAAGATGAGGCCATTATGGCTCGCCTTTAGGTATCCACCTCGGGATAGCGTCATTTAAACAACGAGGGTCAGCACAATGTACAACCAAAAAAAAAGGGAAAAAAACCGGAGGAGCCTGCGAGGATGAGGCCATTACGGCTCGTGTTTAGGTGTCCTCCTCGGGATAGCATCATTTAAAGAATGAGGTCAGCACAACGTAAAAAAAAAATCGGAGGAGCCTGCTGAAGATGAGGCCATTACGGCTCACCTTTAGGTGTCTTCCTCGGATAGCGTCATTTAAAGAACGAGGGTCAGCACAACGTAAAAAAAAACGGGAAAAAAAACCGGAGGAGCCGGCCGAAGATGACGCCATTATGGCTTGCCTTTAGGTGTCCTCCTCGGGATAGCGTCATGTAAAGAACCAGGGTCAGCACAACGAAAGAAAAAAATAACGGGAAAAAAAACCGAAAAAAAAAACCAGAGGAGCCTGCCGAAGATGAAGCCATTACGGCACCCCTTTAGGTGTCCTCCACGTGATAGCGTCATTTAAAGAACGAGGGTAAGCACAACGTAAAAAAATAAGGGGAAAAACCGGAGAAACAAACCGGAGGAGCCTGTAGAAGATGAGGCCATTAAGGCTCGTCTTTAGGTGTCCTCCTCGTGATAGCGTCATTTAAAGAACGAGGGTCAGCACAACGTGAAAAAAAAACCGGAAAGAAAAACCAGAGAAAAAAATCGGATGAGTCTCCTGAAGATGAGGCCATTACGGATCGCCTTTAGGTGTCCTCCCCGGGATAGCGTCATTTAAAGAACGAGGGTCAGCACAATGTACAACAAAAAAAAGGGAAAAAAATCAGAGGAGCCTGCCGAAGATGAGGCCATTATGGCTCGTGTTTAGGTGTCCTCCTCGGGATAGCGTCATTTAAAGAATGAGGGTCAGCACAACGTAAAAAAAAACCGGAGGAGCCTCCCGAAGATGAGGACATTACGGCTCGCCGTTAGGTGTCCTCCTCGTGATACCGTCATTTAAAGAACGAGGGTCAGCACAATGTACAACAAAAAAAGGGGAAAAATAAACCGGAAGAGCCTGCCGAAGATGAGGCCTTTACGGCTCATGTTTAGGTGTCCTCCTTGGGATAGCGTCATTTAAAGAATGAGGGTCAGCACAACGTAAAAAAAAAATCAGAGGAGCCTGCTGAAGATGATGCCATTACGGCTCGCCTTTAGGTGTCCTCCTCGGGATAGCATCATTTAAAGAACGAGGATAAGCACAACGTAAAAAAAACCGGGAAAAAAACGAGGAGTCTCCCGAAGATGAGGCCATTACGGCTCGCCTTTAAGTGTCCTCTTGGGGATAGCGTTATTTAAAAAACGAGGGTCAGCACAACGTAAAAAAAATGAAAAAAAAAATCGAAAAAAACCGGAAAAAAAAACTAGAGTAGCCTGCCGAAGATGATGCCATTACGGCTCGCATTTAGGTGTCCTCCTCTGGATAGCGTGATTTAAAGAACGAGGGTAAGCACAACGTTAAAAAAAAGTAAAAAAACCGGAAAAAAAAACTAGAGAACAAAACCGGAGGAGCCTGCCGAAGATGAGCCCATTATGGCTCGCCTTTAGGTGTCCTCCTCGTGATAGCGTCATTTAAAGAACGAGGGTCAGCACAATGTAAAAAAAAAATCAGAGGAGCCTACCAAAAATGAGTCAATTATGGCTCGCCTTTAGGTGTCCTCCTCAGGATAGCGTCATTTAAATAACGAGGGTCAGCACAACGTAAAAAAAAAAACCAGGAAAAAAATCGGAGGAGCCTGCTGAAGATGAGTCAATTACGGCTCGCCTTTAGGTGTCCTCCTCGGGATGGCGTCATTTAAATAACGAGGGTCAGCACAACGTAAAAAAAAAACAAACCCGAAAAAAAAAACGGAGGAGCCTGCCGAAGATGAGGCCATTACGGCTCGCCGTTAGGCGTCCTCCTCGGGATAGCGTCATTTAATGATCGAGGGTCAGCACAATGTACAACAAAAAAAAGGGAAAAAAAACCGGAGGAGCCTGCCGAAGATGAGGCCATTACTGCTCATGTTTAGGTGTCCTCCTCAGGATAGCATCATTTAAGGAATGAGGGTCAGCACAACGTAAAAAAAAATCGGAGGAGCCTGCTGAAGATGAGGCCATTATGGCTCGCCTTTAGGTGTCCTCCTCGGTATAGCGTCATTTAAAGAACGAGGGTCGGTACAACGTAAAAAAAAATCGGGAAAAAAAACGGAGTAGCCTGCCGAAGATGAGGCCATTACGGCTCGCTTTTAGGTGTCCTCCTCGGGATAGTGTCATTTAAAGAACGACTGTCAGCACAAGGTAAAAAAATGAAAAAAACCGAGAAAAAACCGGAAAAAAAACCGGAGGAGCCTGCCGAAGATGAAGCCATTATGGCTTGCCTTTAGGTGTCCTCCTCGGGATAACATCATTTAAAGAACGAGGGTAAGCACAACGTAAAAAAAAAAGGGCGAAAAAAACCGGAGAAAAGAACCGGAGGAGCCTGCCGAAGATGAGGCCATTACGGCTCGCCTTTAGGTGTCCTCCTCGGGATAGCGTCATTTAAAGAACGAGTGTCAGCACAAGGTAAAAAAATGAAAAAAAACCGAGAAAAAACCGGAAAAAAAACCGGAGGAGCCTGCCGAAGATTAAGCCATTATGGCTTGCCTTTAGGTGTCCTCCTCGGGATAACATCATTTAAAGAACGAGGGTAAGCACAACGTAAAAAAAAAAGGGGGAAAAAAACCGGAGAAAAGAACCGGAGGAGCCTGCCGAAGATGAGGCCATTACGGCTCGCCTTTAGGTGTCCTCCTCGTGATAGCGTCATTTAAAGAACAAGGGTCAGCACAACGAGAAAAAAAAACAAGGAAAAAAATCGGAGGAACCTGCCGAAGATGAGGCAATTACGGCTCGCCTTTAGGTGTCCTCCTCGCGATAGCGTCATTTAAGAACGAGGATAAGCACAACGTAAAAAATAACCCGGAAAAAAAACCGGAGGAGCCTGCCGAAGATGAGGCCATTACAGATCGCCTTTAGGTGTCCTCCCCGGGATAGCGTCATTTAAAGAACGAGGGTCAGCACAATGTACAACAAAAATAAGGGAAAAAAAATCGGAGGAGCCTGCCGAAGATGAGGCCATTACGGCTCGTGTTTAGGTGTCCTCCTCGGGATAGCGTCATTTAAAGAATGAGGGTCAGCACAATATAAAAAAAAAAAAAAAAAACCGGAGGAGCCTCCCGAAGTTGAGGACATTACGGCTCACCGTTAGGTGTCCTCCTCGGGATACCGTCATTTAAAGAACGAGGGTCAGCACAATGTACAACAAAAAAGGGGAAAAATAAACCGGAGGAGCCTGCCGAAGATGAAGCCATTACAGCTCATGTTTAGGTGTCCTCCTCGGGATAGCGTCATTTAAAGAATGAGGGTCAGCACAACGTAAAAAAAAAATCGGAGGAGCCTGCTGAAGATGAGGCCATTACGGCTCGCCTTTAGGTGTCCTCCTCGGGATAGAATCATTTAAAGAACGAGGATAAGCACAACGTAAAAAAACCGGGAAAAAAAACCAGAGAAAAAAACCGGAGGAGTCTCCCGAAGATGAGGCCGTTACGGCCCGCCTTTAAGTGTCTTCTTGGAGATAGCGTTATTTAAAGAACGAGGGTCAGCACAACGTAAAAAAAATGAAAAAAAAAAGGGAAAAAAACCGGAAAAAAAACTGGAGGAGCCTGCCGAAGATGAGGCCATTACGGCTCGCATTTAGGTGTCCTCCTCGGGATAGCGTGATTTAAAGAACGAGGGTAAGCACAACGTACAAAAAAAAGAAAAAAAACCGGAAAAAAAAACTGGAGAGCAAAACCGGAGGAGCCTGCCGAAGATGAGCCCATTACGGCTCGCCTTTAGGTGTCCTCCTCGTGATAGCGTCATTTAAAGAACGAGGGTCAGCATAACGTAAAAAAAAAAAACCAGAGGAGCCTGCCGAAGATGAGCCCATTACGGCTCGCCTTTAGGTGTCCTCCTCGTGATAGCGTCATTTAAAGAACGAGGGTAAGCACAACGTAAAAAAAACCAGAAAAAAACCTGAGGAGCCTGCCGAAGATGAGGCAATTACGGCTCGCCTTTAGGTGTCCTCCTCAGGATAGCGTAATTTAAATAACGAGGGTCAGCACAACGTAAAAAAAAACCAGGAAAAAAAACTGGAGGAGCCTGCTGAAGATGAGGCCATTACGGCTCGTGTTTAGGTGTCCTCCTCCGGATAGCGTCACTTAAAGAATGAGGGTCAGCACAACATAAAAAAAATCGGAGGAGCCTGTTGAAGATGAGGCCATTATGGCTCCCCTTTAGGTGTCCTCCTCGGGATAGCGTCATTTAAAGAACGAGTGTCAGCACAACGTAAGAAAATGAAAAAAAAAACCGAGAAAAAACCGGAAAAAAAATCAGAGGAGCCTGCTGAAGATGAGGCCATTACGGCTCGCCTTTAGGTGTCCTCCTTGGGATACCGTCATTTAAAGAACGAGGGTCAGCACAACGAAAGAAAAAAATAACGAGAAAAAAACCGGAAAAAAAAACCAGAGGAGCCTGCCGAAGATGAGGCCATTACGGCTTGCCTTTAGGTGTTCTCCCTGGGATAACGTCATTTAAAGAACGAGGGTCAGCATAACTTAAAAAAAAAAAACCGGGAAAAAAATGGAAAAAAAAAACCGGAGGAGCCTCCCGAAGATGAAGCCATTATGGCTCGCCTTTAGGTATCCTCCTCGGGATAGCGTCATTTAAAGAACGAGGGTAAGCACAACGTAAAAAAAAAGGGGAAAAAAACCGGAGGAGCCTGCCGAAGATGAGGCTATTACGGCTCGCCTTTAGGTGTCCTCCTCGGGATAGCGTCATTTAAAGAATGAGGGTCAGCACAATGTACAACAAAAAAAAAGGGAAAAAAAACCAGAGGAGCCTGCCGAAGATGAGGCCATTACGGCTCACCTTTAGCTGTCCTCCTCGGGATAGCATCATTTAAAGAACGAGGTTAAGCCCAACGAAAGAAAAAAATAACAGGAAAAAAACCAGAAAAAAAAACCAGAGGAGCCTGCCGAAGATGAGGCCATTAAGGCTTGCCTTTAGGTGATCTCCTTAGGATAATATCATTTAAAGAACGAGGGTCAGCGCAACATAAAAAAATATCGGGAAAAAAGAACGGAAAAAAAAACCGGAGGAGCCTCGCCTTTAGGTGTCCTCCTCATGATAGCGTCATTTAAAGAACGAGGGTCAGCACAACGTAAAAAAAAACAAGGAAAAAAAATCGGAGGAGCCTGCCGAAGATGAGGCAATTACGGCTCGCCTTTAGGTGGCCTCCTCGTGATAGCGTCATTTAAATAACAAGGATAAGCACAACATAATAAAAAAAACATGGAAAAAAATCTGAGAAAAAAAACCGGAGGAGCCTCCCGAAGATGAGGACATTACGGCTCGTGTTTAGGAGTCCTCCTCGGGATAGCGTCATTTAAAGAATGAGGGTCAGCACAACGTAAAAAAAAAACTTGAGGAGCCTGCCGAAGACGAGGGCATTACGGCTCGCCTTCAGGTGTCCTCCTCGGGATAGCGTCATTTAAAGAACGAGGGTCAGCACAACGTAAAAAAAAAAAAACCGGGAAAAAAAACCGGAGGAGCCTGCCGAAGATGAGGCCATTACGGCTCGCCTTTAGGTGTCCTCCCCGGGATAGCATCATTTAAAGAACGAGGGTCAGCACAACAAAAGAAAAAAATAACGGGAAAAAAACCGAAAAAAAAACACCAGAGGAGCCTGCCGAAGATGAGGCCATTACGGCTTGCATTTAGTTGTTCTCCTTAGGATAGCGTCATTTAAAGAACGAGGGTCAGCACAACGTAAAAAAAGAAACCGGGAAAAAAAACCGGAAAAAAAAACCGAAGGAGCATGCCGAAAATGAGTCCATTACGGCTCGCCTTTAGGTGTCCTCCTCTGGATAGCGTCATTTAAATAACGAGGGTCAGCACAACGTAAAAAAAAACATGAAAAAAAATCGAAGGAGCCTGCCGAAGATGAGGCCATTACGGCTCGCCTTTAGGTGTCCTCCTCGAGATAGCGTCGTTTAAAGAACGAGGGTCAGCACAACGAAAGAAAAAAAAAGGGGAAAAAACCGGGAAAAAAAACCAGAGGAGCCTGCCGAAGATGAGACCATTACGGCTTGCTTTTAGTGTTCTCCTTGGGATAACGTCATTTAAAGAACGAGGGTCAGCACAACGTGAAAAAAAAAACCGGAAAAAAAACCGGAGGAGCATGCCGAAAATGAGTCCATTACGGCTCGCCTTTAGGTGTCCTCCTCAGGATAGCATCATTTAAATAACGAGGGTCAGCACAACGTAAAAAAAAACCAGGAAAAAAAATCGGAGGAGCCTGCCGAAGATGAGGCAATTACAGCTCGCCTTTAGGTGTCCTCCTCGGGATAGCGTCATTTAAAGAACGAGGATAAGTACAACGTGAAAAAAAACCGGGAAAAAAAACTGGAGAAAAAAACACGAGGAGCCTCCCGAAGATGAGGCCATTACGGCTCGCCTTTAGGTGTCCTCCTCGGGATAGCGTCATTTAAAGAATGAGGGTCAGCACAATGTACAACAAAAAAAAAGGGTAAAAAAACCGGAGGAGCCTGCCTAAGATGAGGCCATTACGGCTCGTGTTTAGGTGTCCTCCTCGGGATAGCGTCATTTAAAGAATGAGGGTCAGCACAACGTAAAAAAAAAAAAATCGGAGGAGCCTGCTGAAGATGAGGCCATTACAGCTCGCGTTTAGGTGTCCTCCTCGGGATAGCATCATTTAAAGAACGAGGGTCAGCACAAAGTAAAAAAAAATGGGAAAAAAAACCAGAGGAGCCTGCCGAAGATGAGGCCATTACGGCCCACCTTTAGGTGTCCTCCTCGGGATAGCATCATTTAAAGAACGAGGGTCAGCACAACGAAAGAAAAAAATTAACGGGAAAAAAACCGGAAAAAAAACCAGAGGAGTCTGCCGAAGATGAGGCCATTATGGCTTGCCTTTAGGTGTTCTCCTTGGGATAACGTCATTTAAAGAACGAGGGTCAGCACAACGTAAAAAAAATCGGGAAAAAAAACGGAAAAAAAAAAACCAGAGGAGCCTTGATGACAAGTCATCTTAGCCCATTTTAGCTAGTCTTTTTCTTTTGTTTTCATTAGAATTATGCACTTTCTTAAGCTACAAGCAAGCTAATTGAGTAGAATTTCATGTTTCCCTTGATTGAACCAACCATATGTGAATTCATGCCATTTCATGAGGTTTTAAGCTATAATTGTTGCATATTGTGGAAGATTGAATACCTCATGATTTTGAGCAAAACTTTGATTAGTTTGGTTGATCAATGATAGGTGAAGAAGGCTTGGAGAAAGGTTGAAGCAAAGAGGAATGGCTAGGAGTGAAGAGAGGACAATGGAATAAGTGAAAATTGAACCGGGTTGCATGAAGTTAGCCCCAACGTTAGCCCCCTAACTTGGAGGCTAACGTTGGGCATGTGAATCACTCTTTGGAAGTAGCCAACGTTAGCTCCAACGTTAGCCCCCTAACTTGGAGGCTAACGTTGGAACTTGAGAGTTTCTCCCTGGGCTACCAACGTTTGCGCCAACGTTAGCCCCCTAACTTGGAGGCTAACGTTGGCACTTAAATCACAATGGGGGAGTAGGCAACGTTTGCGCCAACGTTAGCCCCCTAACGTGGAGGCCAACGTTGGCGCCAATCACACCAAGCAAGGCCAACGTTAGGGTCAAAGTTAGACCCCTAACGTTGGCGCCAACGTCCATACCAGAAGGATGTGGTTTGCTGATATGAAAAGTTAGGGTCAAAGTTAGACCCCTAACTTTGACCCTAACGTTGAAGACCAACGTTGGCTAACTCCATTTCCGGTTCAATTGGTTCACTTCGGTTCTTCTTCAATCTTCAAAGAGCAATCAACCAAGGCCTCTTTCAACCCAATTCCACCAAGGACAAAGGCCCAACTCAAGGCTTGAAGATCATTTTGGAAAGTGTATAAATAGGATAGAATTCAATTTATTGAGGGAGTTTTTCTGGAGAGTTTTTTTTGGAGAGTTTTCCTTTAGAGCTTTCCTTTTTGGAATTTTCATAATAGTTTTCGGAGAGCTTTTGAACTTTAATTTTCTTTGCTTTCATTGCTTTCATTTTCATTTACAATTTTGTCTTGGATCTTGGATTGGAGAATTGAAGAAATTCTGTTTCAATCTCAATCTTGGATCTCTCTGTTTCTTTACTTTACTGTTAATTGAATTTCATTTCCGGTTACTTGATCTTCATCTCTTTTCTTTGCAATTTACAATTTCCTTGCTATTGTTCTTGTTGGATCTAGGAAGGCATTGAGATCTAGACTTGGTTTTCTAGTCTCTGGGTCCTGAGATCTGAATTTCTCATTTCTATTTCCTGTTTATTGCTTTTCCTCTTCATTTACTTTACTACTTCAAGATCCGGTTCAATCCCAATCCCCTTTTCCTCTTCTGTTTAATGCAATTCAACTTTTCTGTGTTTAAATTCTGCAAATCCACATCCCAATCCCCTTTACATTTCAAGCAATTTACATTTCTTGCACTTTAAGATTCAGCAATTTACATTTCTTGCACTTTAAGTTTCTGTTATTTAATTTCTTGTTCTTTAAGTTTCAGCAATTTACTTTCCCGCTCTCTTTGATTTCATGCAATTTACATTCTGCAAATCACAAATCACCCAACCAACACTTGATTCGCTTGACTAAATCAACCACTAAGCTAAAATTGCTCAATCCTTCAATCCCTGTGGGATCGACCTCACTCCTGTGAGTTTTTATTACTTGATACGACCCGGTGCACTTGCCGGTTAGTTTTGGGTGTTTTGGGAGAGATTTATTTTTCTCCAAAATATCTCATCAAGCCTCCCGAAGATGAAGCCATTACGGCTCGCCTTTAGTTGTCCTCCTCGGGATAGCGTCATTTAAAGAACAAGGGTAATCACAACGTCAAAAAAAAGGGGGAAAAAAACCGGAGAAAAAAATCTGAGGAGCCTGCCGAAGATGAGGCCATTACGGCTCGCCTTTAGGTGTCCTCCTCGTGATAGCGTCATTTAAAGAACGAGGGTCAGCACAACGTGAAAAAAAAACCGGAAAAAAACCGGAGGAGCTTGCCGAAAATGAGTCCATTACGGCTCACCTTTAGGTGCCCTCCTTGGGATAGCGTCATTTAAAGAATGAGGGTCAGCACAACGTAAAAAAAAACCGGGAAAAAAAATCGGAGGAGCCTGCCGAAGATGAGGTCATTACGGCTCGCCTTTAGGTGTCCTCCTCGGGATAGTGTCAATAAAAGAACAAGGGTCAACACAACGAAAGAAAAAAAAACCGGGAAAAAAAACCAGAGAAAAAATACCAGAGGATCCTCCCGAAGATGAGGCCATTACGGTTCGCCTTTAAGTGTCCTCCCTGGGATAGCGTCATTTAAAGAATGAGGGTCAGCATAACGTAAAAAAAAAATAACGGGAAAAAAACAGAAAAACAAAACTGGAGGAGCCTCCAGAAGATGAGGACATTACGGCTCGCCTTTAGGTGTCCTCCTCGAGATAGCATCATTTAAAGAACGAGGGTCAGCACAACATGAAAAAATGAAAAAAAACAGAGAAAAAATCGAAAAAAAAAACCAAAGGAGCCTGCCGAAGATGAAGCCATTACGGCACCCCTTTAGGTGTCCTCCACGTGATAGCGTCATTTAAAGAACGAGGGTAAGCACAACGTAAAAAAATAAGGGGAAAAACCGGAGAAAAAAACCGGAGGAGCCTGTAGAAGATGAGGCCATTAAGGCTCGCCTTTAGGTGTCCTCCTCGTGATAGCGTCATTTAAAGAACGAGGGTCAGCACAACGTGAAAAAAAAAACCGGAAAGAAAAACCAGAGAAAAAAATCGGAGGAGCCTCACAAAGATGAGGCCATTACAACTCGCCTTTATGTGTCCTCCTCGGGATAGCGTCATATAAAAAATGAGGGTCAGCACAATGTACAACAAAAAAAAGGAAAAAAAACTGGAGGAGCCTACCAAAGATGAGGCCATTACGGCTCGTGTTTAGGTGTCCTCCTCGGGATAGCGTCATTTAAAGAATGAGTGTCAGCACAACGTAAAAAAAAAATCGGAGGAGCCTTCCGAAGATGAAGCCATTATGGCTCGCCTTTTGGTGTCCTCCTCAGGATAGCGTCATTTAAAGAACAAGGGTAAGCACAACGTAAAAAAAAGGGAAAAAAATCGGACAAATAAATTGGAGGAGCCTGCCGAAAATGAGCCCTTTACGGCTCGCCTTTAGGTGTCCTCCTCGGGATAGAGTCATTTAAATAACGAGGGTCAGCACAACAAAAAAAAACACGGAAAAAAAATCGGAGGAGCCTGCCGAAGATGAGGCAATTACGGCTCGCCGTTAGGTGTCCTCCTCGGGATAGCGTCATTTAAAGAACGAGGATAAGCACAACGTAAAAAAAAAACCGAGAAAAAAAACCGGAGAAAAAAACCGGAGGAGCCTCCCGAAGATGAGGCAATTACGGCTCGCCTTTAGGTGTCCTCCTCGGGATAGCGTCATTTAAAGAACGAGGGTCAGCACAATGTACAACAAAAAAAAGGGAAAAAAACAGGAGGAGCCTGCTGAAGATGAGGCCATTATGGCTCGTGTTTAGGTGTCCTCATCAGGATAGCGTCATTTAAATAACGAGGGTCACCACAACGTAAAAAAAAAAAACCAGGAAAAAAAATCGGAGGAGCCTGCCGAAGATGAGGCAATTACGGCTCGCCTAGAGGTGTCCTCCTCGGGATAGCGTCATTTAAATAACGAAGGTCAGCACAACGTAAAAAAAAACCATGAAAAAAAAACCGGAGGAGCCTGCCGAAGATGAGGCAATTACGGCTCACCTTTGGGTGTCCTCCTCGGGATAGCGTCATTTAAAGAACAAGGGTCAGCACAATATAAAAAAACCTGGAAAAAAAACCTGAGAAAACAAATCGGAGGAGCCTGCCGAAGATGAGGCCATTATGGCTCGCCTTTAGGTGTCCACCTCGGATAGCGTCATTTAAACAACGAGGGTCAGCACAATGTACAACCAAGAAAAAAGGGAAAAAAACCGGAGGAGCCTGCCGAGGATGAGGCCATTACGGCTCGTGTTTAGGTGTCCTCCTCGGGATAGCATCATTTAAAGAATGAGTGTCAGCACAACGTAAAAAAAAAATCGGAGGAGCCTGCTGAAGATGAGGCCATTACGGCTCGCCTTTAGGTGTCTTCCTCGGGATAGCGTCATTTAATGAACGAGGGTCAGCACAACGTAAAAAAAAACCGGGAAAAAAAACCGGAGGAGCCGGCCGAAGATGACGCCATTATGGCTTGCCTTTAGGTGTCCTCCTCGGAATAGCGTCATGTAAAGAACCAGGGTCAGCACAACGAAAGAAAAAAATAACGGGAAAAAAAACCGAAAAAAAAACCAGAGGAGCCTGCCGAAGATGAAGCCATTACGGAACCCCTTTAGGTGTCCTCCACGTGATAGCGTCATTTAAAGAACGAGGGTAAGCACAACGTAAAAAAATAAGGGGAAAAACCGGAGAAAAAAACCGGAGGAGCCTGTAGAAGATGAGGCCATTAAGGCTCGCCTTTAGGTGTCCTTCTCGTGATAGCGTCATTTAAAGAACGAGGGTCAGCACAACGTGAAAAAAAAAACGGAAAGAAAAACCAGAGAAAAAAATCGGAGGAGCCTCACAAAGATGAGGCCATTACAACTCGCCTTTATGTGTCCTCCTCGGGATAGCTTCATATAAAAAATGAGGGTCAGCACAATGTACAACAAAAAAAAGGAAAAAAAACTGGAGGAGCCTGCCGAAGATGAGGCCATTACGGCTCGTGTTTAGGTGTCCTCCTCGGGATAGCGTCATTTAAAGAATGAGTGTCAGCACAACGTAAAAAAAATCGGAGGAGCCTTCTGAAGATGAAGCCATTATGGCTCGCCTTTTGGTGTCCTCCTCAGGATAGCGTCATTTAAAGAACAAGGGTAAGCACAACATAAAAAAAAAGGGAAAAAAATCGGACAAATAAATTGGAGGAGCCTGCCGAAAATGAGTCCATTACGGCTCGCCTTTAGGTGTCCTCCTCGGGATAGCGTCATTTAAATAACGAGGGTCAGCACAACAAAAAAAAAAACACGGAAAAAAAATTGGAGGAGCCTGCCGAAGATGAGGCAATTACGGCTCGCCTTTAGGTGTCCTCCTCGGGATAGCGTCATTTCAAGAACGAGGATAAGCACAACGTAAAAAAAAAACCGGGAAAAAAAACTGGAGAAAAAAACCGGAGGAGCCTCCCGAAGATGAGGCCATTACGGCTCGCCTTTAGGTGTCCTCCTCGGGATAGCGTCATTTAAAGAACGAGGGTCAGCACAATGTACAACAAAAAAAAAGGGAAAAAAACAGGAGGAGCCTGCCGAAGATGAGGCCATTATGGCTCGTGTTTAGGTGTCCTCCTCAGGATAGCGTCATTTAAATAACGAGGGTCAGCACAACGTAAAAAAAAAAAACCAGGAAAAAAAATCGGAGGAGCCTGCCGAAGATGAGGCAATTACGGCTCGCCTAGAGGTGTCCTCCTCGGGATAGCGTCATTTAAATAACGAAGGTCAGCACAACGTAAAAAAAAACCATGAAAAAAAACCGGAGGAGCCTGCCGAAGATGAGGCAATTACGGCTCACCTTTGGGTGTCCTCCTCGGGATAGCGTCATTTAAAGAACAACGGTCAGCACAATATAAAAAAAACCTGGAAAAAAACCTGAGAAAACAAATCGAAGGAGCCTGCCGAAGATGAGGCCATTATGGCTCGCCTTTAGGTGTCCACCTCGGGATAGCGTCATTTAAACAACGAAGGTCAGCACAATGTACAACCAAAAAAAAAAGGGAAAAAAACCGGAGGAGCCTGCAGAGGATGAGGCCATTACGGCTCGTGTTTAGGTGTCCTCCTCGGCATAGCATCATTTAAAGAATGAGTGTCAGCACAACGTAAAAAAAAATCGGAGGAGCCTGCTGAAGATGAGGCCATTACGGCTCGCCTTTAGGTGTCCTCCTCGTGATAGCGTCATTTAAAGAACGAGGGTCAGCACAACGTGAAAAAAAAACCGGATAGAAAAACCAGAGAAAAAAATCGGAGGAGCCTCACAAAGATGAGGCCATTACAACTCGCCTTTATGTGTCCTCCTTGGGATAGCGTCATATAAAAAATGAGGGTCAGCACAATGTACAACAAAAAAAAGGAAAAAAAACTGGAGGAGCCTGCCGAAGATGAGGCCATTACGGCTCGTGTTTAGGTGTCCTCCTCGGGATAGCGTCATTTAAAGAATGAGTGTCAGCACAATGTAAAAAAAAAATCGAAGGAGCCTGCCGAAGATGAAGCCATTATGGCTCGCCTTTAGGTGTCCTCCTCAGGATGGCGTCATTTATAGAACAAGGGTAAGCACAACGTAAAAAAAAGGGAAAAAAATCGGACAAATAAATTGGAGGAGCCTGCCGAAAATGAGTCCATTACGGCTCGCCTTTAGGTGTCCTCCTCGGGATAGCGTCATTTAAATAACGAGGGTCAGCACAACAAAAAAAAAACACAGAAAAAAAATCGGAGGAGCCTGCCAAAGATGAGGCAATTACGGCTCGCCTTTAGGTGTCCTCCTCGGGATAGCGTCATTTAAAGAACGAGGATAAGCACAACGTAAAAAAAAAACCGGGAAAAAAACCGGAGAAAAAAATCGGAGGAGCTTCCCGAAGATGAGGCCATTACGGCTCGCTTTTAGGTGTCCTCCTCGGGATAGCGTCATTTAAAGAACGAGGGTCAGCACAATGTACAACAAAAAAAAAGGGAAAAAAACCGGAGGAGCCTGCCAAAGATGAGGCCATTATGGCTCGTGTTTAGGTGTCCACCTCAGGATAGCGTCATTTAAATAACGAGGGTCAGCACAACGTAAAAAAAAAAACCAGGAAAAAAAATCGGAGGAGCCTGCCGAAGATTAGGCAATTACGGCTCGCCTAGAGGTGTCCTCCTCGGGATAGCGTCATTTAAATAACGAAGGTCAGCACAACGTAAAAAAAAAAACCATGAAAAAAAACCGGAGGAGCCTGCCGTAGATGAGGCAATTACGGCTCACCTTTGGGTGTCCTCCTCGGGATAGCGTCATTTAAAGAACAAGGGTCAGCACAATGTAATAAAAAAAACATGGAAAAAAACCTGAGAAAACAAATCGGAGGAGCCTGCCGAAGATGAGGCCATTATGGCTCGCCTTTAGGTGTCCACCTCGGGATAGCGTCATTTAAACAACGAGGGTCAGCACAATGTACAACCAAAAAAAAGGGAAAAAAACCGGAGGAGCCTGCTGAAGATGAGGCCATTACGGCTCGCCTTTAGGTGTCTTCCTCGGGATAGCGTCATTTAAAGAACGAGGGTCAGCACAACGTAAAAAAAACCGAGAAAAAAAACCAGAGGAGCCGGCCGAAGATGACGCCATTACGGCTCGTCTTTAGGTGTCCTCCTCGGGATAGCGTCATGTAAAGAACAAGGGTCAGCACAATGAAAGGAAAAAATAACTGGAAAAAAACCGAAAAAAAAACCCAGGAAAAAAATCGGAGGAGCCTGCCGAAGATGAGGCAATTACGGCTCACCTTGAGGTGTCCTCCTCGGGATAGCGTCATTTAGAGAACGAGGGTCAGCACAACGTAAAAAAAAAATACTGAAAAAAACCGGAAATAAAAACCAGAGGAGCCTGCTGAAGATGAGGCCATTACGGCTCGCCTTTAGGTGTCCTCCACGGGATAGCGTCATTTAAAGAACGAAGATCAGGGCAACGTAAAAAAAAAACCCCGAAAAAAAAACTAGAGGAGCCTACCGAAGATGAGGCCATTACAGCTCGCCTTTTGGTGTCCTCCTCGGGATAGCGGCATTTAAAGAACGA
The DNA here is from genome assembly GCF_003086295.3 of Arachis hypogaea. Classification (NCBI taxonomy): domain Eukaryota; kingdom Viridiplantae; phylum Streptophyta; class Magnoliopsida; order Fabales; family Fabaceae; genus Arachis; species Arachis hypogaea. Next base: position 67,149,282 of record NC_092053.1, read on the forward strand.
GGGTCAGCACAACGTTAAAAAAATAAAAAAATAAAAAAAAACCCAAAAAAAAACCAGAGGAGCCTGCCGAAGATGAGGCCATTACGGTTCGCCTATAGGTGTCCTCCTCGGGATAGAGTCATTTAAAGAATGACGGTCAGCACCACGTAAAAAGAAAATCCAGAGTAGCCTGCCGAATATGAGGCCATTACGGCTTGCCTTTAGGTGTCCTCCTCGGGATAACGTCATTTAAAGAACGAGGGTAAGCACAACGTAAAAAAATAAGGGGAAAAAACCGGAGAAAAAAACCGGAGGAGCCTGTAGAAGATGAGGCCATTACGGCTCGCCTTTAGGTGTCCTCCTCGTGATAGCGTCATTTAAAGAACGAGGGTCAGCACAACGTGAAAAAAAACCGGATAGAAAAACCAGAGAAAAAAATCGGAGGAGCCTCACAAAGATGATGCCATTACAACTCGCCTTTATGTGTCCTCCTCGGGATAGCGTCATATAAAAAATGAGGGTCAGCACAATGTACAACAAAAAAAAGGAAAAAAAACTGGAGGAGCCTGCCGAAGATGAGGCCATTACGGCTCGTGTTTAGGTGTCCTCCTCGGGATAGCGTCATTTAAAGAATGAGTGTCAGCACAATGTAAAAAAAAAATCGGAGGAGCCTGCCGAAGATGAAGCCATTATGGCTCGCCTTTAGGTGTCCTCCTCAGGATGGCGTCATTTAAAGAACAAGGGTAAGCACAACGTAAAAAAAAAGGGAAAAAAATCGGACAAATAAATTGGAGGAGCCTGCCGAAAATGAGTCCATTACGGCTCGCCTTTAGGTGTCCTCCTCGGGATAGAGTCATTTAAATAACGAGGGTCAGCACAACAAAAAAAAAAACACGGAAAAAAAATCGGAGGAGCCTGCCAAAGATGAGGCAATTACGGCTCGCCTTTAGGTGTCCTCCTCGGGATAGCGTCATTTAAAGAACGAGGATAAGCACAACGTAAAAAAAAAACGGGAAAAAAACCGGAGAAAAAAATCGGAGGAGCCTCCCGAAGATGAGGCCATTACGGCTCGCTTTTAGGTGTCCTCCTCGGGATAGCGTCATTTAAAGAACGAGGGTCAGCACAATGTACAACAAAAAAAAAGGGAAAAAAACAGGAGGAGCCTGCCAAAGATGAGGCCATTATGGCTCGTGTTTAGGTGTCCACCTCAGGATAGCGTCATTTAAATAACGAGGGTCAGCACAACGTAAAAAAAAAAATCCAGGAAAAAAATCGGAGGAGCCTGCCGAAGATTAGGCAATTACGGCTCGCCTAGAGGTGTCCTCCTCGGGATAGCGTCATTTAAATAACGAAGGTCAGCACAACGTAAAAAAAAACCATGAAAAAAAACCGGAGGAGCCTGCCGTAGATGAGGCAATTACGGCTCACCTTTGGGTGTCCTCCTCGGGATAGCGTCATTTAAAGAACAAGGGTCAGCACAATGTAATAAAAAAAAACATGGAAAAAAACCTGAGAAAACAAATCGGAGGAGCCTGCCGAAGATGAGGCCATTATGGCTTGCCTTTAGGTGTCCACCTCGGGATAGCGTCATTTAAACAACGAGGGTCAGCACAATGTACAACCAAAAAAAGGGAAAAAAATCGGAGGAGCCTGCTGAAGATGAGGCCACTACGGCTCGCCTTTAGGTGTCTTCCTCGGGATAGCGTCATTTAAAGAACGAGGGTCAGCACAACGTAAAAAAAAACCGGGAAAAAAAACCAGAGGAGCCGGCCGAAGATGACGCCATTACGGCTCGTCTTTAGGTGTCCTCCTCGGGATAGCGTCATGTAAAGAACAAGGGTCAGCACAATGAAAGGAAAAAATAACCGGAAAAAAACCGAAAAAAAAAACCAGGAAAAAAATCGGAGGAGCCTGCCGAAGATGAGGCAATTACGGCTCGCCTTGAGGTGTCCTCCTCGGGATAGCGTCATTTGGAGAACGAGGGTCAGCACAACGTAAAAAAAAAACCGGGAAAAAAACCGGAGAAAAAAATCGGAGGAGCCTCCCGAAGATGAGGCCATTACGGCTCGCTTTTAGGTGTCCTCCTCGGGATAGCGTCATTTAAAGAACGAGGGTCAGCACAATGTACAACAAAAAAAAAGGGAAAAAAACAGGAGGAGCCTGCCAAAGATGAGGCCATTATGGCTCGTGTTTAGGTGTCCACCTCAGGATAGCGTCATTTAAATAACGAGGGTCAGCACAACGTAAAAAAAAAAAACCAGGAAAAAAAATCGGAGGAGCCTGCCGAAGATTAGGCAATTACGGCTCGCCTAGAGGTGTCCTCCTCAGGATAGCGTCATTTAAATAACGAAGGTCAGCACAACGTAAAAAAAAACCATGAAAAAAAACCGGAGGAGCCTGCCGTAGATGAGGCAATTACGGCTCACCTTTGGGTGTCCTCCTCGGGATAGCGTCATTTAAAGAACAAGGGTCAGCACAATGTAATAAAAAAAACATGGAAAAAAACCTGAGAAAACAAATCGGAGGAGCCTGCCGAAGATGAGGCCATTATGGCTTGCCTTTAGGTGTCCACCTCGGGATAGCGTCATTTAAACAACGAGGGTCAGCACAATGTACAACCAAAAAAAAGGGAAAAAAACCGGAGGAGCCTGCTGAAGATGAGGCCACTACGGCTCGCCTTTAGGTGTCTTCCTCGGGATAGCGTCATTTAAAGAACGAGGGTCAGCACAACGTAAAAAAAACCGGGAAAAAAAACCAGAGGAGCCGGCCGAAGATGACGCCATTACGGCTCGTCTTTAGGTGTCCTCCTCGGGATAGCGTCATGTAAAGAACAAGGGTCAGCACAATGAAAGGAAAAAATAACCGGAAAAAAACCGAAAAAAAAAAACCAGGAAAAAAATCGGAGGAGCCTGCCGAAGATGAGGCAATTACGGCTCGCCTTGAGGTGTCCTCCTCGGGATAGCGTCATTTGGAGAACGAGGGTCAGCACAACGTAAAAAAAAAAACCGGGAAAAAAACCGGAGAAAAAAATCGGAGGAGCCTCCCGAAGATGAGGCCATTACGGCTCGCTTTTAGGTGTCCTCCTCGGGATAGCGTCATTTAAAGAACGAGGGTCAGCACAATGTACAACAAAAAAAAAGGGAAAAAAACAGGAGGAGCCTGCCAAAGATGAGGCCATTATGGCTCGTGTTTAGGTGTCCACCTCAGGATAGCGTCATTTAAATAACGAGGGTCAGCACAACGTAAAAAAAAAAAACCAGGAAAAAAAATCGGAGGAGCCTGCCGAAGATTAGGCAATTACGGCTCGCCTAGAGGTGTCCTCCTCGGGATAGCGTCATTTAAATAACGAAGGTCAGCACAACGTAAAAAAAAACCATGAAAAAAAACCGGAGGAGCCTGCCGTAGATGAGGCAATTACGGCTCACCTTTGGGTGTCCTCCTCGGGATAGCGTCATTTAAAGAACAAGGGTCAGCACAATGTAATAAAAAAACATGGAAAAAAACCTGAGAAAACAAATCGGAGGAGCCTGCCGAAGATGAGGCCATTATGGCTTGCCTTTAGGTGTCCACCTCGGGATAGCGTCATTTAAACAACGAGGGTCAGCACAATGTACAACCAAAAAAAAGGGAAAAAAACCGGAGGAGCCTGCTGAAGATGAGGCCACTACGGCTCGCCTTTAGGTGTCTTCCTCGGGATAGCGTCATTTAAAGAACGAGGGTCAGCACAACGTAAAAAAAACCGGGAAAAAAAACCAGAGAAGCCGGCCGAAGATGACGCCATTACGGCTCGTCTTTAGGTGTCCTCCTCGGGATAGCGTCATGTAAAGAACAAGGGTCAGCACAATGAAAGGAAAAAATAACCGGAAAAAAACCGAAAAAAAAAACCAGGAAAAAAATCGGAGGAGCCTGCCGAAGATGAGGCAATTACGGCTCGCCTTGAGGTGTCCTCCTCGGGATAGCGTCATTTGGAGAACGAGGGTCAGCACAACGTAAAAAAAAAATACTGAAAAAAACCGGAAAAAAAAACCAGAGGAGCCTGCTGAAGATGAGGCTATTACGGCTGGCCTTTAGGTCTCCTCCACGAGATAGCGTCATTTAAAGAACGAAGATCAGCGCAACGTAAAAAAAAAAAACCCGAAAAAAAAACTAGAGGAGCCTACCGAAGATGAGGCCATTACGGCTCGCCTTTTGGTGTCCTCCTCGGGATAGTGACATTTAAAGAACGAGGGTCAGCACAACGTAAAAAAAAAACTGCAAAGAGAAACAGAAAAAAAAACCAGAGGAGCCTGCCGAAGATGAGGCCATTACGGTTCGCCTACAGGTGTCCTCCTCGGGATAGCGTCATTTAAAGAACGAGGGTCGGCACAACGTAAAAAAAAATCCAGAGTAGCCTGCCGAAGATGAGGCCATTATGGCTTGCCTTTAGGTGTCCTCCTCGGGATAGCGTCATTTAAAGAACGAGGGTCAGCCCAACGTAAAAAAAAAAAAAAAAAAACCCAGAAAAAAAAACCAGAGGAGCCTGCCGAAGATGAGGCCATTACGGCTCGCCTTTAGGTGTCCTCCTCAAGATAGCGTCATTTAAAGAACGAGGGTCAGCACGACGTAAAAAAAAAAATCTAGAGTAGCCTGCAGAAGATGAGGCCATTACGGCTTGCCTTTAGGTGTCCTACTCGGGACAGCGTCATTTAAAGAACGATGGTCAGCACAACGTTAAAAAAATAAAAAAAATAAAAAAAAACCCAAAAAAAAACCAGAGGACCCTGCCGAAGATGAGGCCATTACGGTTTGCCTATAGGTGTCCTACTCGGGATAGCGTCATTTAAAGAATGACGGTCAGCACCACGTAAAAAAAAAATCCAGAGTAGTCTGCCGAATATGAGGCCATTACGGCTTGCCTTTAGGTGTCTTCCTCGGGATAGTGTCATTTAAAGAACGAGGATCAGCCCAACGTTAAAAAAAAAAAACCAGAAAAAAAAAACCAGAGGAGCCTGCCGAAGATGAGGCCATTACGGCTCGCCTTTAGGTGTCTTCCTCAGCATAGCGTCATTTATAGAACGAGGGTCAGCACAACGTAAAAAAAAAATCCAGAGTAGCCTGCCAAAGATGAGACCATTACGGCTTGCCTTTAGGTGTCCTCCTCGGGATAGCGTCATTTAAAGAACGAGGGTCAGCCCAACGTAAAAAAAAAAAAAACCAAGAAAAAAAAACCAGAGGAGCCTGCCGAAGATGAGAACATTACGGCTCGCCTTTAGGTGTCCTCCTCAGGATAGCGTCATTTAAAGAACGAGGGTCAGCACAACGTAAAAAAAAAAAATCCAGAGTAGCCTGCCGAAGATGAGGACATTACGGCTTGCCTTTAGGTGTCCTACTCGGGACAGCGTCATTTAAAGAACGATGGTCAGCACAACGTTAAAAAAAAAAAAAAAACCCAGAAAAAAAACCAGAGTAGCCTGCCGAAGATGAGGCCATTATGGCTCGCCTTTAGGTGTCCTCCTCGGGATAGCGTCATTTAAAGAACGAAGGTCAGTGCAACGTAAAAAAAAACTGCAAAGAAAAATCGAAAAAAAAAACCAGAGGAGCCTGCCGAAGATGAGGCCATTACGGTTCACCTTTAGGTGTCCTCCTCAGGATAGCGTCTTTTACAAAACGAGGGTCAGCACAATGTAAAAAAAAAAAACCAGTAAAATAAACCAGAGAAACCTGCCAAAGATGAGGCCATTACGGGTCGCCTTTAGGTGTCCTCCTTGGGATAGCGTCATTTAAAGAACGAGGGTCATCACAACGTAAAAAAAAAAAACTGGAAAAAAAATCGGAGGAGCCTGCCGTAGATGAGACCATTATGGCTCGCCTTTAGGTGTCCTCCTCGGGATAGCGTCATTTAAAGAACGAGGGTCAGCACAACGTAAAAAAAAATACTGAAAAAAACTGGAAAAAAAAACCAGAGGAGCTTGCGGAAGATGAGGCCATTATGGCTCGCCTTTAGGTGTCCTCCACGGAATAGCGTCATTTAAAGAACGAAGATCAGCGCAACGTAAAAAAAAACCCAGAAAAAAACTAGAGGAGCCTGCCGAAGATGAGGCCATTACGGCTCGCCTTTAGGTGTCCTCCTCAGGATAGCGTCATTTAAAGAACGAGGGTCAGCACAACGTAAAAAAAAAAAAAATCCAGAGTAGCCTGCCGAAGATGAGGCTATTACGGCTTGCCTTTAGGTGTCCTCCTCGGGATAGCGTCATTTAAAGAACAATGGTCAGCACAACTTAAAAAAAACTAAAAAAAAAAAACCGGAAAAAAAAAACCAGAGGAGCCTGCTGAAGATGAGCCCATTATGGCTCGCCTTTAGGTGTTCTCCTCGGGATAGCGTCATTTAAAGAACGAGGGTCAGCGCAACATAAAAAAAAATTCAAAGAAAAACCAAAAAAAAAAACCAGAGGAGCCTGCCGAAGATGAGGCCATTACGACTCGCCTTTAGGTGTCCTCCTCGGGATAGCGTCATTTAAAGAACGAAGGTCAGTGCAACGTAAAACAAAAACTGCAAAGAAAAATAAAAAAAAAAAAAACCAGAGGAGCCTGCCGAAGATGAGGCTATTACGGTTCGCCTTTAGGTGTCCTCCTTCAGGATAGCGTCATTCAAAGAACGAGGGTCAGCACAACGTAAAAAAAAAATCCAGAGTAGCCTACCGAAGATTAGGCCATTACGGCTTGCCTTTAGGTGTCCTCCTCGGGATTGCGTCTTTTAAAGAACGAGGGTCAGCACATCGTAAAAAAAAAAACCCAGAGGAGCCTGCCGAAGATGAGGCCATTTCGGCTCGCCTTTTGGTGTCCTCCTCGGGATAGCGGCATTTAAAGAATGAGGGTCAGCACAACGTAAAAAAAATGCAAAGAAAAACCGAAAAAAAACCAGAGGAGCCTGCCGAAGATGAGGCTATTACGGCTCGCCTTTAGGTGTCCTCCTCAGGATAGCGTCATTTAAAGAACGAGGGTCAGCACAACGTAAAAAAAAATCCAGAGTAGCCTACCGAAGATGAGGCCATTACGGCTTGCCTTTAGGTGTCCTACTCGGGACAGTGTCATTTAAAAAACGATGGTCAACACAACGTTAAAAAAAAAAAAAAAACCCAGAAATAAAAAACCAAAGGAGCCTGCCGAAGATGAGGCCATTACGGTTCGCCTATAGGTGTCCTCCTCGAGATAGCGTCATTTAAAGAACGAGGGTCAGCACAACGTAAAAAAAAAAAACTGAAAAAAAACCAGAGGAGCCTGCTGAAGATGAGGCCATTATGGCTCGCCTTTAGGTGTCCTCCTCGGGATAGCGTCATTTAAAGAACGAGGGTCAGCACAATGTACAACAAAAAAAAAAGGGAAAAAAACCGGAGGAGCCTGCCGAAGATGAGGCCATTATGGCTCGTGTTTAGGTGTCCTCCTCAGGATAGCATCATTTAAATAACGAGGGTCAGCACAACGTAAAAAAAAAAACCAGGAAAAAAATCGGAGGAGCCTGCCGAAGATGAGGCAATTACGGCTCGCCTTGAGGTGTCCTCCTCGGGATAGCGTCATTTAGAGAACAAGGTTCAGCACAACGTAAAAAAAATACTGAAAAAAATTGGAAAAAAAACCAGAGGAGCCTGCTGAAGATGAGGCTATTACGGCTCGCCTTTAGGTGTCCTCCACGGGATAGCGTCATTTAAAGAACGAAGATCAGCGCAACGTAAAAAAAAAACCCTGAAAAAAAAACTAGAGGAGCCTACCGAAGATGAGGCAATTACGGCTCGCCTTTTGGTGTCCTCCTCGGGATAGCGGCATTTAAAGAACGAGGGTCAGCACAACGTAAAAAAAAAACTGCAAAGAGAAAAAGAAAAAAAAACCAGAGGAGCCTGCCGAAGATGAGGCCATTACGGTTCGCCTACAGGTGTCCTCCTCGGGATAGCGTCATTTAAAGAACGAGGGTCGGCACAACGTAAAAAAAAATCCAGAGTAGCCTGCCGAAGATGAGGCCATTATGGCTTGCCTTTAGGTGTCCTCCTCGGGATAGCGTCATTTAAAGAACGAGGGTCAGCCCAACGTAAAAAAAAAAAAAAAAACCCAGAAAAAATAACCAGAGGAGCCTGCCGAAGATGAGGCCATTACGGCTCGCCTTTAGGTGTCCTCCTCAAGATAGCGTCATTTAAAGAACGAGGGTCAGCACAACGTAAAAAAAAAAATCTAGAGTAGCCAGCAGAAGATGAGGCCATTACGGCTTGCCTTTAGGTGTCCTACTCGGGACAGCGTCATTTAAAGAACGATGGTCAGCACAACGTTAAAAAAATAAAAAAAATAAAAAAAAACCCAAAAAAAAAACCAGAGGAGCCTGCCGAAGATGAGGCCATTACGGTTTGCCTATAGGTGTCCTACTCGGGATAGCGTCATTTAAAGAATGACGGTCAGCACCACGTAAAAAAAAAATCCAGAGTCGTCTGCCGAATATGAGGCCATTACGGCTTGCCTTTAGGTGTCTTCCTCGGGATAGCGTCATTTAAAGAACGAGGGTCAGCCCAACGTTAAAAAAAAAAAAAACCAGAAAAAAAAAACCAGAGGAGCCTGCCGAAGATGAGGCCATTACGGCTCGCCTTTAGGTGTCCTCCTCAGCATAGCGTCATTTATAGAATGAGGGTCAGCACAACGTAAAAAAAAATCCAGAGTAGCCTGCCAAAGATGAGACCATTACGGCTTGCCTTTAGGTGTCCTCCTCGGGATAGCGTCATTTAAAGAACGAGGGTCAGCCCAACGTAAAAAAAAAAAAAAACCCAGAAAAAAAAACCAGAGGAGCCTGCCGAAGATGAGAACATTACGGCTCGCCTTTAGGTGTCCTCCTCAGGATAGCGTCATTTAAAGAACGAGGGTCAGCACAACGTAAAAAAAAAAAAAATCCAGAGTAGCCTGCCGAAGATGAGGACATTACGGCTTGCCTTTAGGTGTCCTACTCGGGACAGCGTCATTTAAAGAACGATGGTCAGCACAACGTTAAAAAAAAAAAAACCCAGAAAAAAAACCAGAGTAGCCTGCCGAAGATGAGGCAATTACGGCTCGCCTTGAGGTGTCCTCCTCGGGATAGCGTCATTTAGAGAACGAGGTTCAGCACAACGTAAAAAAAAAATACTGAAAAAAACCGGAAAAAAAAACCAGAGGAGCCTGCTGAAGATGAGGCCATTACGGCTCGCCTTTAGGTGTCCTCCACGGGATAGCGTCATTTAAAGAACGAAGATCAGCGCAACGTAAAAAAAAACCCCGAAAAAAAAACTAGAGGAGCCTACCGATGATGAGGCAATTACGGCTCGCCTTTTAGTGTCCTCCTCGGGATAGCGGCATTTAAAGAACGAGGGTCAGCACAACGTAAAAAAAAACTGCAAAGAGAAACAGAAAAAAAAAACCAGAGGAGCCTGCCGAAGATGAGGCCATTACGGTTCGCCTACAGGTGTCCTCCTCGGATAGCGTCATTTAAAGAACGAGGGTCGGCACAACGTAAAAAAAAATCCAGAGTAGCCTGCCGAAGATGAGGCCATTATGGCTTGCCTTTAGGTGTCCTCCTCGGGATAGCGTCATTTAAAGAACGAGGGTCAGCCCAACGTAAAAAAAAAAAAAAAAAAAAAAAAAAAAAAAAAAACCCAGAAAAAAAAACCAGAGGAGCCTACCGAAGATGAGGCCATTACGGCTCGCCTTTAGGTGTCCTCCTCAAGATAGCGTCATTTAAAGAACGAGGGTCAGCACAACGTAAAAAAAAAAAAAAAATCTAGAGTAGCCAGCAGAAGATGAGGCCATTACGGCTTGCGTTTAGGTGTCCTACTCGGGACAGCGTCATTTAAATAACGATGGTCAGCACAACGTTAAAAAAATAAAAAAATAAAAAAAACCCAAAAAAAAACCAGAGGAGCCTGCCGAATATGAGGCCATTACGGTTTGCCTATAGGTGTCCTACTCGGGATAGCGTCATTTAAAGAATGACGGTCAGCACCACGTAAAAAAAAAATCCAGAGTAGTCTGCCGAATATGAGGCCATTACGGCTTGCCTTTAGGTGTCTTCCTCGAGATAGCGTCATTTAAAGAACGAGGGTCAGCCCAACGTTAAAAAAAAAAAAAAAACCAGAAAAAATAAACCAGAGGAGCCTGCCGAAGATGAGGCCATTACGGCTCGCCTTTAGGTGTCCTCCTCAGCATAGCGTCATTTATAGAACGAGGGTCAGCACAACGTAAAAAAAAAATCCAGAGTAGCCTGCCAAAGATGAGACCATTACGGCTTGCCTTTAGGTGTCCTCCTCGGGATAGCGTCATTTAAAGAACGAGGGTCAGCCCAACGTAAAAAAAAAAAAAAAACCAAGAAAAAAAAACCAGAGGAGCCTGCTGAAGATGAGAACATTACGGCTCGCCTTTAGGTGTCCTCCTCAGGATAGCATCATTTAAAGAACGAGGGTCAGCACAACGTAAAAAAAAAAAATCCAGAGTAGCCTGCCGAAGATGAGGACATTACGGCTTGCCTTTAGGTGTCCTACTCGGGACAGCGTCATTTAAAGAACGATGGTCAGCACAACGTTAAAAAAAAAAAAACCCAGAAAAAAAACCAGAGTAGCCTGCCGAAGATGAGGCCATTATGGCTCGCCTTTAGGTGTCCTCCTCGGGATAGCGTCATTTAAAGAACGAAGGTCAGTGCAACGTAAAAAAAAAACTGCAAAGAATAATCGAAAAAAAAAACCAGAGGAGCCTGCTGAAGATGAGGCCATTACGGTTCACCTTTAGGTGTCCTCCTCAGGATAGCGTCTTTTACAGAACGAGGGTCAGCACAATGTAAAAAAAAAAACCAATAAAATAAACCAGAGGAACCTGCCAAAGATGAGGCCATTACGGGTCGCCTTTAGGTGTCCTCCTTGGGATAGCGTCATTTAAAGAACGAGGGTCATCAGAACGTAAAAAAAAAAAACTGGAAAAAAAAATCGGAGGAGCCTGCCGTAGATGAGACCATTATGGCTCGCCTTTAGGTGTCCTCCTCGAGATAGCGTCATTTAAAGAACGAGGGTCAGCACAACGTAAAAAAAAATACTGAAAAAAACCGGAAAAAAAAACCAGAGGAGCTTGCGGAAGATGAGGCCATTATGGCTCGCCTTTAGGTGTCCTCCACGGAATAGCGTCATTTAAAGAACGAAGATCAGCGCAACGTAAAAAAAAAACCCAGAAAAAAACTAGAGGAGCCTGCCGAAGATGAGGCCATTACGGCTCGCCTTTAGGTGTCCTCCTCAGGATAGCGTCATTTAAAGAACGAGGGTCAGCACAACGTAAAAAAAAAAAAAATCCAGAGTAGCCTGCCGAAGATGAGGCTATTACGGCTTGCCTTTAGGTGTCCTCCTCGGGATAGCGTCATTTAAAGAACAATGGTCAGCACAACTTAAAAAAAAACTAAAAAAAAAAACCGGAAAAAAAAAACCAGAGGAGCCTGCTGAAGATGAGCCCATTATGGCTCGCCTTTAGGTGTTCTCCTCGGGATAGCGTCATTTAAAGAACGAGGGTCAGCGCAACATAAAAAAAATTCAAAGAAAAACCGAAAAAAAAAAACCAGAGGAGCCTGCCGAAGATGAGGCCATTACGGCCCGCCTTTAGGTGTCCTCCTCGGGATAGCGTCAATTAAAGAACGAAGGTCAGTGCAACGTAAAAAAAAACTGCAAAGAAAAATCGAAAAAAAAAAAAAAACCAGAGGAGCCTGCCGATGATGAGGCTATTACGGTTCGCCTTTAGGTGTCCCCCTTCAGGATAGCGTCATTTAAAGAACGAGGGTCAGCACAACGTAAAAAAAAAAATCCAGAGTAGCCTACCGAAGATTAGGCCATTACGGCTTGCCTTTAGGTGTCCTCCTCGGGATTCCGTCATTTAAAGAACGAGGGTCAGCACATCGTAAAAAAAAAAAACCCAGAGGAGCCTGCCGAAGATGAGGCCATTTCGGCTCGCCTTTTGGTGTCCTCCTCGGGATAGCGGCATTTAAAGAACGAGGGTCAGCACAACGTAAAAAAAATGCAAAGAAAAACCGAAAAAAAACCAGAGGAGCCTGCCGAAGATGAGGCTATTACGGCTCGCCTTTAGGTGTCCTCCTCAGGATAGCGTCATTTAAAGAACGAGGGTCAGCACAACGTAAAAAAAAATCCAGAGTACCCTGCCGAAGATGAGGCCATTACGGCTTGCCTTTAGGTGTCCTACTCGGGACAGCGTCATTTAAAAAACGATGGTCAACACAACGTTAAAAAAAAAAAAAACCCAGAAAAAAAAAAACCAAAGGAGCCTGCCGAAGATGAGGCCATTACGGTTCGCCTATAGGTGTCCTCCTCGAGATAGCGTCATTTAAAGAACTAGGGTCAGCACAACGTAAAAAAAAAACTGAAAAAAAACCAGAGGAGCCTGCTGAAGATGAGGCCATTATGGCTCGCCTTTAGGTGTCCACCTCGGGATAGCGTCATTTAAAGAAAGAGGGTCAGCAAAACGTTAAAAAAATAAAAAAAATAACCGGAGGAGCCTACCGAAGATGAGGCCGTTACGGCTCGCCTTTAGGTGTCCTCCTCGGAATAGCGTCATTTAAAGAACGAAGGTCAGTGCAACGTAAAAAAAAAACTGCAAAGAAAAATCGAAAAAAAAAAAACCAGAGGAGCCTGCCGAAGATGAGGCTATTTCGGCTCGCCTTTTGGTGTCCTCCTCGGGATAGCGTCATTTAAAGAACGAATATCAGCGCAACGTAAAAAAAAAAACCGGAAAAAAAATTACTGAAAAAAACCGGAAAAAAAAATCAGAGGAGCCTGCTGAAGATGAGGCCGTTATAGCTCGCCTTTAGGTGTCCGCCTCGGGATAGCGTCATTTAAAGAACGAGGGTCAGCGCAACGTAAAAAAAATGCAAAAAAAAAAAAACCGAAAAAAAAACCAGAGGAGCCTGCCGAAGATGAGGCCATTACGGTTCGCCTTTAGGTGTCCTCCTCGGGATAGCGTCATTTAAAGAACGAGGGTTAGCACAACGTAAAAAAAAAAAACCAGTAAAATAAACCAGAGGAGCTTGCCAAAGATGAGGCCATTACGGGTCGCCTTTAGGTGTCCTCCTTGGGATAGCGTCATTTAAAGAACGAGGGTCAGCACAACGTAAAAAAAAAAAAATTGGAAAAAAAATCGAAGGAGCCTGCCGTAGATGAGGCCATTATGGCTCGCCTTTAGGTGTCCTCCTCGGGATAGCGTCATTTAAAGAACGAGGGTCAGCACAACGTAAAAAAAAAATACTGAAAAAACCGGAAAAAAAAAAACCAGAGGAGCCTGCTGAAGATGAGGCCATTACGGCTCGCCTTTAGGTGTCCTCCACGGGATAGCGTCATTTAAAGAACGAATATCAGCGCAACGTAAAAAAAAAACCCCGAAAAAAAAACTAGAGGAGCCTACCGAAGATGAGGCCATTACGGCTCGCCTTTTGGTGTCCTCCTCGGGATAGCGGCATTTAAAGAACGAGGGTCAGCACAACGTAAAAAAAATGCAAAGAAAAACCAAAAAAAAAAAACCAGAAGAGCCTGCCGAAGATGAGGCCATTACGGCTCGCCTTTAGGTGTTGATGACATGTCTCCATGTCATGTTTTTCTATGCTTTTTCCTTTGTTTTCAATAGGTTTTATGCACTTTCTTGAGCCATAAGCAAGCCAATTGGGTAGATTTCCATGTTTCCTTTTATTCAATCAACCATGGATGAATTAATGCAATTTCATGAGATTTTATGCTATAATTGTCATATATTATGAAAGAATAACAAACTCATGATTTTAAGCAAAGCTTTGATGTGTTTGGTTGATTGATGATAGGTGAAAAGAGTTTTGAAGAAGGTTGAAGGAAGTAGGAATGGCTAGGAGCAAGAGAGAACAAAAGTTTGAGCAAAAGTTTGCCTCAAACTTTAGCTCAAACTTTTGGGAGAAAAGCTTGAGCCAACGTTTGCCTCAAGCTTTTTGGCAAACGTTGGCGCCACAAGGCATACAAGGGGTATACTTCCAACAAGAATAACTTGAGCTACAGAGCTCCAAATGAGGTGATTCAAAAAGCAATGGAAAGTAGGAATTGAGAGCTTTCCAAGCATATATGGCATTGCATGGTGGACACTAAAATTGAGGGAGAAAACTGCCCCGCAATGAGCATAAACGAACATGGTGGCAACCTGCAGTGAGGCCAACTGACCTCTGCACCTTCGACGGAGTATAACTCGAGCTGTAGAGCTCCAAATGATGCGCTTCCAATGGCATTGGAAAGTAGACATTCAGGGCTTTCCAAAAATATATAATAGTATGGGGTGGACAATGCATTTGAGCCTCCAGAACCTGGCGTTTACGTCCACATTTGAGGTCAAACGTCGCCTCAAACGTTGCACACCAAAGCCAGCGACCCTGTCCTCTTCAAAGGAGCATAACTTAAGTTGTAGATGTCCAATTGAGGTGATTCCAATTGGGTTAGAAAGCTGACATTCAGTGCTTTCCAACCATATATAATAGTCTATAGTTGGCATGAAATTGGCAACGTTGACAAGCGGACAAAGTAGCACCCCAAGAGGCATACAAGAGGGATCCACGTTTGGCTAAAAGTTTGACCTCAAACTTTGGCTCAAACATTGGTAGCAGCAAGTTTAAGCAATCTGGTATAAAAAGTTTGAGTAAAAGTTTGCCTCAAACTTTTACTCAAACTTTTACTCAAGCTTTTATGTTTTTCAACTCGGTTCACAATGGATCTTTCTCCAACTCCAAGAGCAATCAACCAAGGCCTTTATCAACCCAATTCCATCAAGAACAAAGGCCCAATTGAAGGCTTGAAGACCATTTGAAGAAAGTGTATAAATAACTTAGGATTTAAGTTTTAAGAGAGCTTCCTTTTAGAATTTTCGTAACACTTACAGTAGAGAACTCACTTTACATTTTTGAATTGTTTTTTTTAGAATTCTAGAGAATTGGGGAGGAGAATTGATCTCTCTTCTTCCTGGTTCTTGTTGAGCACTCTTTACTTTTCTTGCTTGGGATCTTAGGTGGAGAATTGAAGAACTTCTGTTTCAATCTCACCTTTGGATCTTGTTTAATTTTCTGCATAATCGAATTTCAATTTCTGTTCATTGCTTCTTCTTCTATTCTCTCTGTAATTTACATTTCCTTTGCAATTGTTCTTGCAGGATCTAGGAAGGCAGTGAGATCTAGACTTGGTTATCTAGTCTCTTGGGTCTTGAGATCTACAGCTTTAAATTTTAATTTCCCTGTTTCGTAACTACACCAAGCTGATTTCCATTTTTGTCAAGATCTGGTTCAATTGAATCCATCTTCTACATTCCTGTTTGTTGCAATTTATTGTTCCTTGTTTAATTTCTGCAAATCCACTTCCCAATTCCCTTTACCACTCAAGCCATTTACATTTCTTGTACTTTAAGATTCTTCAATTTACATTTCTTGCAATCTAAGTTTCTGAAATTTACATTACTTGTTCTTTAAGATTCAGCTTATTTACTTTCTTTGCTCTTTAATTTTCTGCAATCTACCCTTCTCCCTTTTAATTTCATGCAATTTAGCTTTTGTCGAATACAAACCACTCAAATCAACTCTTGATTCGCTTGAATAAATCAACCACTAAACTAAAATTGCTCAATCCTTCAATCCCTGTGGGATCGACCTCACTCCCGTGAGTTTTATTACTTGATACGACCCGGTGCACTTGCCGGTTAGTTTTGTGTATTTAGAATTCATTTTTCGTTTTCTGAAATACGCATCAGGTGTCCTCCTCAGGATAGCGTCATTTAAAGAATGAAGGTCGGTGCAACGTAAGAAAAAAACTGCAAAGAAAAACAAAAAAAAAAACCAGAGGAGCCTGCCGAAGATGAGGCCATTACGGTTCGCCTATAGGTGTCCTCCTCGGGATAGCATCATTTAAAGAACGAGGGTCAGCACAACGTAAAAAAAAAATCCAGAGTAGCCTGCCGAAGATGAGGCCATTATGGCTTGCCTTTAGGTGTCCTCCTCGGGATAGCGTCATTTAAAGAACGAGGGTCAGCCCAACGTAAAAAAAAAAAAAAAATAGAAAAAAAAACCAGAGGAGCCTGCCGAAGATGAGGCCATTACGGCTCGCCTTTAGGTGTCCTCCTCAAGATAGCGTCATTTAAAGAACGAGGGTCAGCACAACGTAAAAAAAAATCCAGAGTAGCCTGCCGAAGATGAGGCCATTACGGCTTGCCTTTAGGTGTCTTACTCGGGACAGCGTCATTTAAAGAACGATGGTCAGCACAACGTTAAAAAAATAAAAAAAATAAAAAAACCCAGAAAAAAAACCAGAGGAGCCTACCAAAGATGAGGCCATTACGGTTCGCCTATAGGTGTCCTCCTCGGGATAGCGTCATTTAAAGAATGAGGGTCAGAACCACGTAAGAAAAAAATCCAGAGTAGCCTGCCGAATATGAGGCCATTACGGCTTGCCTTTAGGTGTCCTCCTCGGGATAGCGTCATCTAAAGAACGAGGGTTAGCCCAATGTAAAAAAAAAAAAAAAAACCTAGAAAAAAAAACCAGAGGAACCTGCCGAAGATGAGGCCATTACGGCTCGCCTTTAGGTGTCCTCCTCAGGATAGCGTCATTTAAAGAACGAGGGTCAGCACAATGTAAAAAAAAAAATCCAGAGTAGCCTGCCGAAGATGAGGACATTACGGCTTGCCTTTAGATGTCCTACTCGGGACAGCGTCATTTAAAGAACGATGGTCAGCACAACATTAAAAAAAAAAAACCCAGAAAAAAAACCAGAGTAGCCTGCCGAAGATGAGGCCATTACGGTTCGCCTATAGGTGTCCTCCTCGGGATAGCATCATTTAAAGAACGAGGGTCAGCACAACGTAAAAAAAAAATCCAGAGTAGCCTGCCGAAGATGAGGCCATTATGGCTTGCCTTTAGGTGTCCTCCTCGGGATAGCGTCATTTAAAGAACGAGGGTCAGCCCAACGTAAAAAAAAAAAAAAAAAAAAAAAAAAAAAAAAAAAACCCAGAAAAAAAAACCAGAGGAGCCTACCGAAGATGAGGCCATTACGGCTCGCCTTTAGGTGTCCTCCTCAAGATAGCGTCATTTAAAGAACGAGGGTCAGCACAACGTAAAAAAAAAAAAAAATCTAGAGTAGCCAGCAGAAGATGAGGCCATTACGGCTTGCGTTTAGGTGTCCTACTCGGGACAGCGTCATTTAAATAACGATGGTCAGCACAACGTTAAAAAAATAAAAAAAATAAAAAAAACCCAAAAAAAACCAGAGGAGCCTGCCGAATATGAGGCCATTACGGTTTGCCTATAGGTGTCCTACTCGGGATAGCGTCATTTAAAGAATGACGGTCAGCACCACGTAAAAAAAAATCCAGAGTAGTCTGCCGAATATGAGGCCATTACGGCTTGCCTTTAGGTGTCTTCCTCGAGATAGCGTCATTTAAAGAACGAGGGTCAGCCCAACGTTAAAAAAAAAAAAAAACCAGAAAAAATAAACCAGAGGAGCCTGCCGAAGATGAGGCCATTACGGCTCGCCTTTAGGTGTCCTCCTCAGCATAGCGTCATTTATAGAACGAGGGTCAGCACAACGTAAAAAAAAAATCCAGAGTAGCCTGCCAAAGATGAGACCATTACGGCTTGCCTTTAGGTGTCCTCCTCGGGATAGCGTCATTTAAAGAACGAGGGTCAGCCCAACGTAAAAAAAAAAAAAAAACCAAGAAAAAAAAACCAGAGGAGCCTGATGAAGATGAGAACATTACGGCTCGCCTTTAGGTGTCCTCCTCAGGATAGCATCATTTAAAGAACGAGGGTCAGCACAACGTAAAAAAAAAAATCCAGAGTAGCCTGCCGAAGATGAGGACATTACGGCTTGCCTTTAGGTGTCCTACTCGGGACAGCGTCATTTAAAGAACGATGGTCAGCACAACGTTAAAAAAAAAAAAACCCAGAAAAAAAACCAGAGTAGCTTGCCGAAGATGAGGCCATTATGGCTCGCCTTTAGGTGTCCTCCTCGGGATAGCGTCATTTAAAGAACGAAGGTCAGTGCAACGTAAAAAAAAAACTGCAAAGAATAATCGAAAAAAAAAACCAGAGGAGCCTGCCGAAGATGAGGCCATTACGGTTCACCTTTAGGTGTCCTCCTCAGGATAGCGTCTTTTACAGAACGAGGGTCAGCACAATGTAAAAAAAAAACCAATAAAATAAACCAGAGGAACCTGCCAAAGATGAGGCCATTACGGGTCGCCTTTAGGTGTCCTCCTTGGGATAGCGTCATTTAAAGAACGAGGGTCATCAGAACGTAAAAAAAAAAAACTGGAAAAAAAAATCGGAGGAGCCTGCCGTAGATGAGACCATTATGGCTCGCCTTTAGGTGTCCTCCTCGAGATAGCGTCATTTAAAGAACGAGGGTCAGCACAACGTAAAAAAAAATACTGAAAAAAACTGGAAAAAAAAACCAGAGGAGCTTGCGGAAGATGAGGCCATTATGGCTCGCCTTTAGGTGTCCTCCACGGAATAGCGTCATTTAAAGAATGAAGATCAGCGCAACGTAAAAAAAAAACCCAGAAAAAAACTAGAGGAGCCTGCCGAAGATGAGGCCATTACGGCTCGCCTTTAGGTGTCCTCCTCAGGATAGCGTCATTTAAAGAACGAGGGTCAGCACAACGTAAAAAAAAAAATCCAGAGTAGCCTGCCGAAGATGAGGCTATTACGGCTTGCCTTTAGGTGTCCTCCTCGGGATAGCGTCATTTAAAGAACAATGGTCAGCACAACTTAAAAAAAAACTAAAAAAAAAACCGGAAAAAAAAACCAGAGGAGCCTGCTGAAGATGAGCCCATTATGGCTCGCCTTTAGGTGTTCTCCTCGGGATAGCGTCATTTAAAGAACGAGGGTCAGCGCAACATAAAAAAAAATTCAAAGAAAAACCGAAAAAAAAAAACCAGAGGAGCCTGCCGAAGATGAGGCCATTACGGCTCGCCTTTAAGTGTCCTCCTCGGGATAGCGTCAATTAAAGAACGAAGGTCAGTGCAACGTAAAAAAAAACTGCAAAGAAAAATCGAAAAAAAAAAAAAACCAGAGGAGCCTGCCGATGATGAGGCTATTACGGTTCGCCTTTAGGTGTCCCCCTTCAGGATAGCGTCATTTAAAGAACGAGGGTCAGCACAACGTAAAAAAAAAAATCCAGAGTAGCCTACCGAAGATTAGGCCATTACGGCTTGCCTTTAGGTGTCCTCCTCGGGATTCCGTCATTTAAAGAACGAGGGTCAGCACATCGTAAAAAAAAAAACCCAGAGGAGCCTGCCGAAGATGAGGCCATTTCGGCTCGCCTTTTGGTGTCCTCCTCAGGATAGCGGCATTTAAAGAACGAGGGTCAGCACAACGTAAAAAAAATGCAAAGAAAAACCGAAAAAAAACCAGAGGAGCCTGCCGAAGATGAGGCTATTACGGCTCGCCTTTAGGTGTCCTCCTCAGGATAGCGTCATTTAAAGAACGAGGGTCAGCACAACGTAAAAAAAAAATCCAGAGTACCCTGCCGAAGATGAGGCCATTACGGCTTGCCTTTAGGTGTCCTACTCGGGACAGCGTCATTTAAAAAACGATGGTCAACACAACGTTAAAAAAAAAAAAACCCAGAAAAAAAAAACCAAAGGAGCCTGCCGAAGATGAGGCCATTACGGTTCGCCTATAGGTGTCCTCCTCGAGATAGCGTCATTTAAAGAACTAGGGTCAGCACAACGTAAAAAAAAACTGAAAAAAAACCAGAGGAGCCTGCTGAAGATGAGGCCATTATGGCTCGCCTTTAGGTGTCCACCTCGGGATAGCGTCATTTAAAGAAAGAGGGTCAGCACAACGTTAAAAAATAAAAAAAAATAACCGGAGGAGCCTACCGAAGATGAGGCCGTTACGGCTCGCCTTTAGGTGTCCTCCTCGGAATAGCGTCATTTAAAGAACGAAGGTCAGTGCAACGTAAAAAAAAAACTGCAAAGAAAAATCGAAAAAAAAAAAACCAGAGGAGCCTGCCGAAGATGAGGCTATTTCGGCTCGCCTTTTGGTGTCCTCCTCGGGATAGCGTCATTTAAAGAACGAATATCAGCGCAACGTAAAAAAAAAAACCGGAAAAAAAATTACTGAAAAAAACCGGAAAAAAAAATCAGAGGAGCCTGCTGAAGATGAGGCCGTTATAGCTCGCCTTTAGGTGTCCGCCTCGGGATAGCGTCATTTAAAGAACGAGGGTCAGCGCAACGTAAAAAAAATGCAAAAAAAAAAAAACCGAAAAAAAAAACCAGAGGAGCCTGCCGAAGATGAGGCCATTACGGTTCGCCTTTAGGTGTCCTCCTCGGGATAGCGTCATTTAAAGAACGAGGGTTAGCACAACGTAAAAAAAAAAACCAGTAAAATAAACCAGAGGAGCTTGCCAAAGATGAGGCCATTACGGGTCGCCTTTAGGTGTCCTCCTTGGGATAGCGTCATTTAAAGAACGAGGGTCAGCACAACGTAAAAAAAAAAAAATTGGAAAAAAAAATCGAAGGAGCCTGCCGTAGATGAGGCCATTATGGCTCGCCTTTAGGTGTCCTCCTCGGGATAGCGTCATTTAAAGAACGAGGGTCAGCACAACGTAAAAAAAAAATACTGAAAAAAACCGGAAAAAAAAAACCAGAGGAGCCTGCTGAAGATGAGGCCATTACGGCTCGCCTTTAGGTGTCCTCCACGGGATAGCGTCATTTAAAGAACGAATATCAGCGCAACGTAAAAAAAAAACCCCGAAAAAAAAACTAGAGGAGCCTACCGAAGATGAGGCCATTACGGCTCGCCTTTTGGTGTCCTCCTCGGGATAGCGGCATTTAAAGAACGAGGGTCAGCACAACGTAAAAAAAATGCAAAGAAAAACCAAAAAAAAAAAACCAGAAGAGCCTGCCGAAGATGAGGCCATTACGGCTCGCCTTTAGGTGTTGATGACATGTCTCCATGTCATGTTTTTCTATGCTTTTTCCTTTGTTTTCAATAGGTTTTATGCACTTTCTTGAGCCATAAGCAAGCCAATTGGGTAGATTTCCATGTTTCCTTTTATTCAATCAACCATGGATGAATTAATGCAATTTCATGAGATTTTATGCTATAATTGTCATATATTATGAAAGAATAACAAACTCATGATTTTAAGCAAAGCTTTGATGTGTTTGGTTGATTGATGATAGGTGAAAAGAGTTTTGAAGAAGGTTGAAGGAAGTAGGAATGGCTAGGAGCAAGAGAGAACAAAAGTTTGAGCAAAAGTTTGCCTCAAACTTTAGCTCAAACTTTTGGGAGAAAAGCTTGAGCCAACGTTTGCCTCAAGCTTTTTGGCAAACGTTGGCGCCACAAGGCATACAAGGGGTATACTTCCAACAAGAATAACTTGAGCTACAGAGCTCCAAATGAGGTGATTCAAAAAGCAATGGAAAGTAGGAATTGAGAGCTTTCCAAGCATATATGGCATTGCATGGTGGACACTAAAATTGAGGGAGAAAACTGCCCCGCAATGAGCATAAACGAACATGGTGGCAACCTGCAGTGAGGCCAACTGACCTCTGCACCTTCGACGGAGTATAACTCGAGCTGTAGAGCTCCAAATGATGCGCTTCCAATGGCATTGGAAAGTAGACATTCAGGGCTTTCCAAAAATATATAATAGTATGGGGTGGACAATGCATTTGAGCCTCCAGAACCTGGCGTTTACGTCCACATTTGAGGTCAAACGTCGCCTCAAACGTTGCACACCAAAGCCAGCGACCCTGTCCTCTTCAAAGGAGCATAACTTAAGTTGTAGATGTCCAATTGAGGTGATTCCAATTGGGTTAGAAAGCTGACATTCAGTGCTTTCCAACCATATATAATAGTCTATAGTTGGCATGAAATTGGCAACGTTGACAAGCGGACAAAGTAGCACCCCAAGAGGCATACAAGAGGGATCCACGTTTGGCTAAAAGTTTGACCTCAAACTTTGGCTCAAACATTGGTAGCAGCAAGTTTAAGCAATCTGGTATAAAAAGTTTGAGTAAAAGTTTGCCTCAAACTTTTACTCAAACTTTTACTCAAGCTTTTATGTTTTTCAACTCGGTTCACAATGGATCTTTCTCCAACTCCAAGAGCAATCAACCAAGACCTTTATCAACCCAATTCCATCAAGAACAAAGGCCCAATTGAAGGCTTGAAGACCATTTGAAGAAAGTGTATAAATAACTTAGGATTTAAGTTTTAAGAGAGCTTCCTTTTAGAATTTTCGTAACACTTACAGTAGAGAACTCACTTTACATTTTTGAATTGTTTTTTTTAGAATTCTAGAGAATTGGGGAGGAGAATTGATCTCTCTTCTTCCTGGTTCTTGTTGAGCACTCTTTACTTTTCTTGCTTGGGATCTTAGGTGGAGAATTGAAGAACTTCTGTTTCAATCTCACCTTTGGATCTTGTTTAATTTTCTGCATAATCGAATTTCAATTTCTGTTCATTGCTTCTTCTTCTATTCTCTCTGTAATTTACATTTCCTTTGCAATTGTTCTTGCAGGATCTAGGAAGGCAGTGAGATCTAGACTTGGTTATCTAGTCTCTTGGGTCTTGAGATCTACAGCTTTAAATTTTAATTTCCCTGTTTCGTTACTACACCAAGCTGATTTCCATTTTTGTCAAGATCTGGTTCAATTGAATCCATCTTCTACATTCCTGTTTGTTGCAATTTATTGTTCCTTGTTTAATTTCTGCAAATCCACTTCCCAATTCCCTTTACCACTCAAGCCATTTACATTTCTTGTACTTTAAGATTCTTCAATTTACATTTCTTGCAATCTAAGTTTCTGAAATTTACATTACTTGTTCTTTAAGATTCAGCTTATTTACTTTCTTTGCTCTTTAATTTTCTGCAATCTACCCTTCTCCCTTTTAATTTCATGCAATTTAGCTTTTGTCGAATACAAACCACTCAAATCAACTCTTGATTCGCTTGAATAAATCAACCACTAAACTAAAATTGCTCAATCCTTCAATCCCTGTGGGATCGACCTCACTCCCGTGAGTTTTATTACTTGATACGACCCGGTGCACTTGCCGGTTAGTTTTGTGTATTTAGAATTCATTTTTCGTTTTCTGAAATACGCATCAGGTGTCCTCCTCAGGATAGCGTCATTTAAAGAATGAAGGTCGGTGCAACGTAAGAAAAAAAATGCAAAGAAAAACAAAAAAAAAAACCAGAGGAGCCTGCCGAAGATGAGGCCATTACGGTTCGCCTATAGGTGTCCTCCTCGGGATAGCATCATTTAAAGAACGAGGGTCAGCACAACGTAAAAAAAAAATCCAGAGTAGCCTGCCGAAGATGAGGCCATTATGGCTTGCCTTTAGGTGTCCTCCTCGGGATAGCGTCATTTAAAGAACGAGGGTCAGCCCAACGTAAAAAAAAAAAAAAAAATAGAAAAAAAAACCAGAGGAGCCTGCCGAAGATGAGGCCATTACGGCTCGCCTTTAGGTGTCCTCCTCAAGATAGCGTCATTTAAAGAACGAGGGTCAGCACAACGTAAAAAAAAAATCCAGAGTAGCCTGCCGAAGATGAGGCCATTACGGCTTGCCTTTAGGTGTCTTACTCGGGACAGCGTCATTTAAAGAACGATGGTCAGCACAACGTTAAAAAAATAAAAAAATAAAAAACCCAGAAAAAAAACCAGAGGAGCCTACCAAAGATGAGGCCATTACGGTTCGCCTATAGGTGTCCTCCTCGGGATAGCGTCATTTAAAGAATGAGGGTCAGAACCACGTAAGAAAAAAAATCCAGAGTAGCCTGCCGAATATGAGGCCATTACGGCTTGCCTTTAGGTGTCCTCCTCGGGATAGCGTCATCTAAAGAACGAGGGTTAGCCCAATGTAAAAAAAAAAAAAAAAACCTAGAAAAAAAAACCAGAGGAACCTGCCGAAGATGAGGCCATTACGGCTCGCCTTTAGGTGTCCTCCTCAGGATAGCGTCATTTAAAGAACGAGGGTCAGCACAATGTAAAAAAAAAAATCCAGAGTAGCCTGCCGAAGATGAGGACATTACGGCTTGCCTTTAGATGTCCTACTCGGGACAGCGTCATTTAAAGAACGATGGTCAGCACAACATTAAAAAAAAAAAAACCCAGAAAAAAAACCAGAGTAGCCTGCCGAAGATGAGGCCATTACGGCTCGCCTTTAGGTGTCCTCCTCGGGATAGCGTCATTTAAAGAACGAAGGTCAGTGCAACGTAAAAAAAAAAATGGAAAAAAAATCGGAGGAGCCTGCCGTAGATGAGGCCATTACGGCTTGCCTTTAGGTGTCCTACTCGGAACAGCGTCATTTAAAGAACGATGGTCAACACAACGTTAAAAAAAAAAAAAAACCCAGAAAAAAAACCAAAGGAGCCTGCCGAAGATGAGGCCATTATGGTTCGCCTATAGGTGTCCTTCTCGAGATAGTGTCTTTTAAAGAACGAGGGTCAGCACAACGTAAAAAAAAAAAAACTGAAAAAAAACCAGAGGAGCCTGCTGAAGATGAGGCCATTATGGCTCGCCTTTAGGTGTCCTCCTCGGGATAGCGTCATTTAAAGAAAGAGGGTCAGCACAACGTAAAAAAAAAAAAAAAAAAAAAAAAAAAAAAAAAAAAAAAAAAACCCGGAGGAGCCTACCGAAGATGAGGCCATTCCGGCTCGCCTTTAGGTGTCCTCCTCGGGATAACGTCATTTAAAGAACAAGGGTCAGCACCACATAAAAAAAATTAATGAAAAAACCGGAAAAAAAATCAGAGGAGCCTGCTGAAGATGAGGCCGTTATAGCTCGCCTTTAGGTGTCCTCCTCGGGATAGCGTCATTTAAAGAACGTGGGTCAGCGCAACGTAAAAAAAATGCAAAGAAAAACTGAAAAAAAAAAACCTGAGGATCCTGCCGAAGATGAGGCCATTACGGTTCGCCTTTAGGTGTCCTCCTCGGGATAGCGTCATTTAAAGAACGAGGGTCAGCACAACGTAAAAAAAAAAATACTGAAAAAAACCAGAAAAAAAAAACAAGAGGAGCCTGCGGAAGATGAGGCCATTACGGCTCGCCTTTAGGTGTCTTCCACGGAATAGCGTCATTTAAAGAACGAAGATCAGCGCAACGTAAAAAGAAACCCAGAAAAAAAACTAGAGGAGCCTGCCGAAGATGAGGCCATTATGGCTCGCCTTTAGGTGTCCTCCTCAGGATAGCGTCATTTAAAGAACGAGGGTCAGCACAACGTAAAAAAAAAATCCAGAGTAGCCTGCCGAAGATGAGGCTATTACGGCTTGCCTTTAGGTGTCCTCCTCGGGATAGAGTCATTTAAAGAACAATGGTCAGCACAACTTAAAAAAAAAACTGAAAAAAAACCGGAAAAAAAAAACCAGAGGAGCCTGCTGAAGATGAGGCCATTATGGCTCGCCTTTAGGTGTTCTCCTCGGGATAGCGTCATTTAAAGAACGAGGGTCAGCGCAACATAAAAAAAATTCAAAGAAAAACCGAAAAAAAAAAAACCAGAGGAGCCTGCCGAAGATGAGGCCATTACGGCTCGCCTTTAGGTGTCCTCCTCGGGATAGCGTCATTTAAAGAACGAAGGTCAGTGCAACGTAAAAAAAAACTGCAAAGAAAAATTGAAAAAAAAAAAAACCAGAGGAGCCTGCCGAAGATGAGGCCATTACGGTTCGCCTTTAGGTGTCATCCTCAGGATAGCGTCATTCAAAGAACGAAGGTCAGCACAACGTAAAAAAAAAATTTCAGAGTAGTCTACCGAAGATTAGGCCATTATGGCTTGCCTTTAGGTGTCCTCCTCGGGATAGCGTCATTTAAAGAACGAGGGTCAGCCCAATGTAAAAAAAAAAAAAAAAACCAAGAAAAAAAAACCATAGGAGCCTGCCGAAGATGAGGCCATTACGGCTCGCCTTTAGGTGTCCTCCTCAGGATAGCGTCATTTAAAGAACGAGGGTCAGCACAACGTAAAAAAAAAAATCCAGAGTAGCCTGCCGAAGATGAGGCCATTACGGTTCGCCTATAGGTGTCCTCCTCGGGATAGCGTCATTTAAAGAACGAGGGCTAGCACAACGTAAAAAAAAAAAACTAAAAAAAATCGGAAAAAAAAACCAGAGGAGCCTGCTGAAGATGAGGCCATTATGGCTCGCCTTTCGGTGTCCACCTCGGGATAGCATCATTTAAAGAAAGAGGGTCAGCGCAATGTGAAAAAAATGCAAAGAAAAACCGAAAAAAAAAAAACCAGAGGAGCCTGCCGAAGATGAGGCCATTACGGCTCGCCTTTAGGTGTCCTCCTCGGGATAGCGTCATTTAAAGAACGAAGGTCAGTGCAACGTAAAAAAAAAACCGCAAAAAAAAAACCGTAAAAATAACCCAGATGAGCCTGCCGAAGATGAGGCCATTACGGCTTGCCTTTAGGTGTCCTACTCGGGACAGCGTCATTTAAAGAACGATGGTCAGCACAACGTTAAAAAAAAAAAAAAAAAAAAAAAAAAAAAAAAAACCAGAAAAAAAAAACCAGAGGAGCCTGCCGAAGATGAGGCCATTCCGGCTCGCCTTTAGGTGTCCTCCTCGGGATAACGTCATTTAAAGAACAAGGGTCAGCACAACATAAAAAAAAATTACTGAAAAAAACCGGAAAAAAAATCAGAGGAGCCTGCTGAAGATGAGGCCGTTATAGCTCGCCTTTAGGTGTCCTCCTCGGGATAGCGTCATTTAAAGAACGAGGGTCAGCGCAACGTAAAAAAAATGCAAAGAAAAACTGAAAAAAAAAACCTGAGGATCCTGCCGAAGATGAGGCCATTACGGTTCGCCTTTAGGTGTCCTCCTCGAGATAGCGTCATTTAAAGAACGAGGGTCAGCACAACGTAAAAAAAAAAAAACCAGTAAAATTGATGCCAAGGCATCTTAAGCTAGTTTCACTAGCATTTTTCTGTTAGTTTTAGTTGTTTTATGCATTTTCTTGAGCTTAAAGTAACCAAGAATGGTTAAATGAATAACAAAACAATGAACCATCCAAACAGTATGATTTTGATGCAAATTCCATGAGTTTTAGTTATATTACTTGAATGCTATGAATGGAAGAATTCTCATGAAATTTTGCAAGACTTTGATGCAATTGTTTGGATGATTTCAGGAAAGAAGAGGCTAGGCAAGGAAGCAACAAAATCAATAAAGGAAGCTTGAATATCACATGTGGAGTTTAAGTTCCAGTTTAAGCTTAAACTGGAGCTTAAACGCCAGAATCATGAAGGCTAAGAAATGCTGAAACTGAAGTTTAACCTCCAGTTTAACCTTAAACTGGAGGTTAAACGCCAGAATGAAAGTCTCACCAAAGAAGCATTTCCACGTTTAACCTCCAGTTTAACCTTAAACTGGAGGTTAAACGCCAGAATGAGAATTCCACTCAGGAAGCATTTCCACGTTTAACCTCCAGTTTAACCTTAAACTGGAGGTTAAACGCCAGAAATGGGAAATGCACCAGGGAGCCAATTCCACGTTTAAGCTCCAGTTCAACCTTAAACTAGAGCTTAAACGTGTTCGACCAAGTTTTCTCCTCCAGGGTTGCTTTCTCCATTTCCACGTTTAAGCTCCAGTTTAACCTTAAACTGGAGCTTAAACGTGTTCGACACCTCCAGGGCTACCTTTCTCAGCTTCCACGTTTAAGCTCCAGTTTAACCTTAAACTGGAGCTTAAACGTGTTCGACCTCCAGGATGGCTTTCTCTATTTCCACGTTTAAGCTCCAGTTTAACCTTAAACTGGAGCTTAAACGTGTTCGACCTCCAGGGCTGCCTTTCCTATCTCCACGTTTAAGCTTCAGTTTAACCTTAAACTGAAGCTTAAACGTGTTCGACTAAGTTACCCTCCAGGGCTGCCTTCTTCCATTTCCACGTTTAAGCTTCAGTTTAACCTTAAACTGAAGCTTAAATGTGCTCCCACAAAAGGCATCACTGGAAGTGTCTGGCGTTTAAGCTGCAGTTTAAGCTTAAACTGCAACTTAAACGCCACTCTTGGAAAAGGTTTCTTGGCCAAAAATATTGCGGTTTAAGTTAGTATTTGAACACAAACATTAACTTAAACTTACTCTGGTATGAAACCCAATTGAATATCATGGTTTATGGGATTGGGCCTGAAGGATTGATGAGTCTGAAATTTCAATTTATTGAGTCATGTGTCTTTATTTGATTATCACTAAGTTGGCTCAATGAATATTACAGAATTTGGATCAACAGCCTCATCAAGATTATGGATCATAAACCCAAGGCAAAAGGAAAGCAGGGAGAGGCCTCAAAGCCCAAGAAACACAACAGAAGCTCAATATAGAAAGTGTATAAATAGGATAGAATTTAAGTTAGGGAGGACTTTTACCTTTTCATTTAGCTAGTTTTCATATCTTTGTAATTGAATTCAGAGCTATGACTCACTAAACCCCCTTTCATTGGGTTAGGGAGCTCTATTGTAATTCAATGAATCAATAATAGTTTATCTTTTTCTTCAATCTTTTCTCTTGAATTTTGTTAGAAAGCTTCTCGATCTAATTCCATTGGGTAGTTGTCTTGGGAAAGAAACTACCCATAATTGGAATCCTTCGGAACCTTGGGAAAGGAATGGAGGATTCATGCTAGAGAAGCTTTCTCACAGTGAATTGGATTGGGGTTTGGATGGATATTGTGACATGTAATCCTACCAAATTGTGGTTCATGAAACTGTGTGGTATAATCAGTGATCGAGCATCATCTCTTCTTATGAACATTTAAACCAAGGGATTGGGAATTTGTTTGTTTTTAGAGAGAATTGGTGAGCCAAGGGATTGGGATCCAATCATATAAGATTGCCAAGCAAAATTCAATGAACGCATTGGTTGAGGAAGAGATAAACATGTTTTGATTCGGAGATCTCAATATCTCCTATAACCCAATGAATTCCCATTTCTGATTTCCACTTTCTCTTTACATTCTGCAACTCAATTCATGCAATCACCCCCATTCCCTTTTAATTTCAGCAATTTAGCTTCTGCTCTTTAATTCATGCAATTTAAGATTCCGCCATTTCAATTTCTTGTCATTTACGTTTCCCGCCAATTTTACATTCCGCAATTCTCATCTAAATCTTGATTCCGCTCAACTAGAACACACTTCTAATCCGAATTGCTCACTCAACCAATCCTTGTGGGATTCGACCTCACTCTATTGTGAGTTTTTACTTGACGATAACTGGTGCACTTGCCGGAAGGAATTTTGCCGATCGTGCAATTTCCTAAATCGTGGCATAACAAGTTTATGCGCATCAAGTTTATGGCGCCGTTGCCGGGGATTGGTTTTCGATTGACAATTCTCAAAATTGGAAGTTAACTAGATTGAGCACATTTTTTTTGTTTTGATTAATTCAGTACAAGTTACTTGTTGAATTTTAATTTCTGCACTCTGTTACATGCTTTCTTTCTTTATGCTTTTAAATTCAAGCAACTAACTCACTGACTCACTAACTGTTTGAATTAATTCCTCAACTGCTCTAACCATACTCTTCCATTAACCAAGAGTATTTCACTTGTTTGTTGCCTGTGCTGTGTTCTTGTATGACAGGTAGGAGAGGAGAGACATCAACTCCTCCATATACCGAACCAGAGAGGACCCTTCATAGACTTAGAAGGGAAGCAAGAGGGAAGAGAATACTGGGAGAAGAAGAATCTGAAGGAGAATATGAGGACAATTTTGAGGAAGCTTTAGATCTCAACATGGATAGAAAAATTCACAACCATGAGAGAGCTGATGGAAACAATGCCATTCCTGAGAGGAGGGTTCTTAGTTCATACATAAACCCAACCTCTGGGAATTGTGGTAGCAGCATCCAGAAACCACCCATTCAGGCCAACAATTTTGAGCTCAAACCACAGCTAATATCACTTGTGGAGAATCATTGTTCATTTGGTGGAAGTGCTAATGAAGACCCAAACCAACATCTCACAAAATTCCTGAGAATTTGCGACACTGTGAAGTCCAATGGAGTCCAGGAAGATGCCTATAAATTGCTTTTGTTCCCATTTTCACTTAGGGACAAGGCAGCTAAGTGGCTGGAATCATTCCCAAGGGGGAGCCTAACAACATGGGACGAGGTGGAAAGCAAGTTTTTGGCACGTTTCTACCCCTCACAAAAGGTCAATAGGCTTCGATCTGAGGTTCAGACTTTTAGACAACAAGATGGTGAAACTCTCTACGAGGCATGGGAGAGATTCAAGGATTTGACAAGGAAATGCCCACCAGACATGTTCCATGACTGGGTGCAATTGCATATTTTCTATGATGGACTGTCTTATGAATCAAGGAAGGCTGTAGACCATTCATCAGGAGGTTCATTGAATAGGAAAAAGACTGTGGAAGAAGCCATTGAAGTGATTGAGACAGTGGCTGAGAATGAGTACTACTATGCATCAGAGAGACACAACACTAAGGGAGTCATGGAGCTGAACCATGTTGATACAATTCTAGCCCAAAACAAGGTGTTTGCCAAGCAACTAGCAGAGCTCACCAGGAAATTAGAAACAAAACAAGTGGCGGCAATACACACACAAGATCAAGAGGAAGAAAACACTGAAGGAGGTGATCGGGAAGAGGCCAACTATGTGGGAAACCAACAAAGGCAATCATATGATCCACATTCCAACACTTACAACCCAGGATGGAAAAACCACCCAAACTTTGGGTGGGGAAACCAACAAACCCAACCACAAAACCACAAACCTTACAACCACAACCAACATAATGATTCCACATACCAAAAATCTAACCAAAGATCATACCAAGCCACACAAAACACTTACTCTCAACCACCATATGATGGCCAAAATAATCAACCTACCCAACCTAACCCGAACCAACAATTTCAAGATCAATTAAACAGGATAGAAGGAATGCTTGCAACCATGAGTCAAGACATAACCGAATTGAAAGCTTTTAAGGAAGAAGTAAATTCTAACCTGCAAAACCAAGGAGCTGCCATCCAGAAGCTAGAAAATCAAATTGTGTATTTGTCTAAGCAAACCCCTGGGACAAGCGTTTCTCATGCTGCCAAGGCTATTGCAAGGAAGAATGTAAGGCCATAACCCTCAGAAGTGGGAAAAATCTAAAGGAGATCTCAAAGGAAACCACAGAGGATGAAGCAAAGGAAAATGTGAGAGATAAGGAACAAGGACAATCTTTTACATCGTCTGCAGCAAAAGAAAAAGAAAAAGAGGTCCTGAAGCCTTATACACCTAAGGCACCATATCCTCAACGTTTGATGAAAAGTGAAAAGGATGGCCAATTCTCCAGGTTCTTGGAGATTTTCAAGAAGCTTCAAATCAACATTCCCTTTGCTGAGGCAATAGAGCAAATGCCACTATATGCAAAATTCTTAAAGGAATTGATGACCAAGAAGAGAAGCTGGAGAAATGAGGAAACTGTGTTGTTAACTGAAGAATGCAGTGCCATCATTCAGCACAAATTGCCTTAGAAATTGAAGGATCCAGGCAGTTTCCAAATCCCCTGCATCATAGGAGAAGTCATGGTGGAGAAGGCCTTGTGTGACTTAGGGGCCAGTATCAATTTGATGTCTCTAACAATGATGAGAAGAATGAAGATTGAGGAAGCCAAACCAACAAGAATGGCCCTCCAATTGGCAGATCGAACTTTTAAATTCCCTCATGGGATAGTTGAGGATTTGTTGGTGAAAGTGGGAGATTTTATATTTCCTGCTGATTTTGTGGTGTTAGATATGGAGGAAGAAGCCAAAGCTTCAATAATTCTGGGAAGACCTTTCCTGGCTACTGCTGGAGCTATCATAGATGTACAAAAGGGCGAACTCACTCTTAGACTACATGATGAGAAATTGGTGTTTAACGTATTCAAGGCAATGAGCTATCCATCAGAATCACTAAGGGAATGCATGAGGGTGGATGTAGTGGACATTGCAGTACAAGAAACCTTTGAGGAAACAACAAAGGAAGTGGCAGAGGAGGAGTTCACCAAGGACATAGAAGTTAGTGACATCAAGGCTGCTGAAACAACCATGCCAAGCATGCCAGAGATAGTGAAAGAAGAGAAGGAAGCACCAAAACCTGAGCTCAAAGCATTGCCCCCTAATCTCAAGTATGCATACTTGGGTAGTGATGAGAGTCATCCTGTTATCATTAGCTCTGCCCTGAGTCAAGAACAGGAAGAAGAATTGATCAAGGTGCTACAAACTCATCAAGATGCCATTGGATGGACCCTAGCTGATTTGAAGGGGATAAGTTCATCCATATGCATGCATAAAATCTTGTTAGAAGAGGATGCTAGACCCTCCATCCAATCTCAGAGACGATTGAATCCCGTCATGAAAGAAGTGGTACAAAAGGAGGTCATGAAGTTATGGCAGGCAGGGGTAATCTACCCCATTTCTGATAGCCCATGGGTTAGTCCATCCATGTAGTTCCCAAGAAAGGTGGCATAACTGTGGTGCCAAATGAGAGGAACGAACTCATACCCACAAGAACTGTCACTGGGTGGAGGATGTGCATAGACTACAGAAAGCTCAATGAAGCCACCAGAAAAGATCATTTCCCACTCCCATTCATGGATCAGATGCTTGAAGGCTTGCAGGACATGCTTACTATTGCTTTTTGGATGGATACTCAGGCTATAATCAGATAGTAGTTGATCCTAGAGATCAAGAGAAACATCATTTGTTTGTCCATATGGAGTTTTTGCTTATAGACGCATGCCCTTTGGATTGTGCAATGCACCTGCCACTTTCCAAAGATGCATGCTGTCCATCTTTTCGGACATGATTGAAAATTTATTGAGGTCTTCATGGATGATTTTTCTGTGTTTGGAGATTCTTTTCCTAGCTGCCTACACCACCTTGCCTTGGTGCTTAAGAGGTGCCAAGAGACTAACCTAGTATTAAACTGGGAAAAGTGTCATTTCATGGTCACAGAAGGAATAGTCCTTGGCCACAAAATCTCTAATAGAGGAATTGAGGTGGACAGAGCTAAGGTGGAACTCATTGAAAAACTACCTCCACCAAGTAATGTCAAGGCAGTTAGGAGTTTTTTGGGACACGCTGGTTTTTACAGAAGGTTTATTAGAGACTTTTCTAAAATAGCCAAACCTTTGAGTAACTTGCTTGTCTCTGATACACCCTTTGTATTTGATAAAAATTGCATGCTAGCCTATGAACTTTTGAAGCAAAAACTTTCCTCTGCACCTATCATTGCCCCACCTGATTGGAACTTACCTTTTGAACTGATGTGTGATGCATCAGACCTTGCTATTGGGGCAGTGTTAGGACAAAGGAAAGACAATTTGGTACATGTGATTTATTATGCCAGTAAAGTCTTGAATGATAACCAAAGGAATTACACAACCACTGAAAAAGAACTCTTGGCAATAGTATTTGCATTTGACAAATTTAGATCCTATCTCATTGGATCTAAAGTCATTGTCTTCACTGATCATTCAGCTTTAAAGTACTTACTTGCTAAACAAGAATCCAAACCAAGACTTATTAGATGGGTTCTTTTGTTGCAGGAATTTGACATTGAAATCAAAGACAAGAAGGGTGTAGAGAATAAGGTGGCAGACCATTTATCAAGGATACCATGTGAAGAAGGAAGCGCACAAAGCACACATATAAATGAGTGCTTTCCTGATGAACAACTCATGGTAATTCACAAGGCACCCTGGTTTGCAGACATAGCAAACTTCAAGGCCACTGGGAGTTTGCCGTTGGAATTTAACAAGCATCAAAGGAAGAAATTGGTAAATGATGCCAAATACTTCATCTGGGACGAACCATACTTGTTCAAAAAATGTTCGGATGGCATACTCAGAAGATGCATATCAGAGGAAGAAGGAAGGGAAGTCTTATGGGACTGCCATGGCTCCATTTATGGAGGACATTTTGCAGGAGAAAGAACAGCAGCTAAGGTGTTGCAGTGTGGTTTTTATTGGCCCACTATCTTCAAAGATGCAAAGGAACTAGTGAAGCACTGCCATGAATGCCAGAAAGCGGGGAACCTGCCAAGAAGAAATGAAATGCCACAACAATTCATTCTGGAACTTGAATTGTTTGATGTATGGGGGATAGATTTCATGGGACCCTTTCCCTCCTCATACTCAAATAATTACATTCTTGTGGCAGTAGACTATGTCTCCAAATGGGTTGAAGCAATAGCAACTCCAACCAATGATAATAAGGTAGTCATGAACTTCCTCAGAAAACACATTTTTTGCCGTTTTGGGGTTCCAAGAGCAATCATCAGTGATGGAGGAAGCCACTTCTGCAACAAACCATTAGAGGCATTGCTTCTAAAATATGGAGTCAAACACAAGGTAGCCACACCATACCATCCACAGACAAGTGGGCAAGCCGAAATATCTAACAGAGAACTCAAAAGAATCCTGGAAAAGACTGTGGGAACTTCAAGGAAGGACTGGTCGATTAAGCTAGATGATGCTCTTTGGGCATATAGGACAGCTTTCAAAACACAAATTGGAATGTCTCCTTTCCAACTAGTATATGGAAAAGCTTGCCATTTGCCACTGGAGTTGGAGCACAAGGCATACTGGGCCTTGAAACTTTTGAACTTGGACAGCAAAGCTGCTGGAGAAAGAAGGATGTTGCAAATCCAAGAGTTGGAAGAATTCAGAGCTGAAGCTTATGAGAATGCCAAAATTTATAAAGAAAGAGCAAAGAAGAAGCATGACAGCAACATAGCCCCAAGGAAATTTGAAGAAGGACAAAAAGTATTTCTTTACAATTCTAGGCTGAAGCTATTTCCAGGGAAGCTAAAATCAAGGTGGTCTGGACCATTCCTTGTCACCAAGGTCTCCCAATATGGACAAGTAGAAATCATGGAAGAAAAGTCACAACGAACCTTCATTGTGAACGGTTAAAGACTCAAACATTACTTGGGAGATGTGGAGGAGAAGGACAAGGTTAAATATCACCTCAACTGAGGAAGTTGACCGTCAAGCTAATGACGTTAAAGAAGCGCTTGTTGGGAGGCAACCCAACCTGAGGTAATACCCTTTTGCTGTTTCTTTTATTTGTTTCAATAAAAAGGGTGAAGTAGTTTCTGTGCATTGCAAAGAATTAAGTTTGGTGTTTCACACCAAACAATGAATTCGTGGATCAATAATTCAAAGGGGAATGTGTGACTCTAAGTTTGGTGTTCCACCATAAAGATCAACTGTACACAACAACCTTTGAATTATATGAAAGGAACAACCATTCTAAGCAGTCACAAAAATGCTTAAAACCCTTAGCAGCAACTTCATTCCAAAGAGAATTCAAGGATTCAAAGAACAGAGAAGTAAGTGGGAGACTAAGTTTGGTGTTCACACACCAACTTAAGACTCAGAGACTTACCCACACATAGTTGAGCTAACCACTCAAGTGCTTGAGAAGCAAGCAACTTCATCACTCTTTGCAGGAAAGGAAACAAGGATCTTAAAGCATGAAGCAACAATTAGGAGAAGAAGGAGAAATCAAATTGTTTCCTGGCAACAAAGAGAAAACAAGAAATTTCACAAGGTGGTGTTGTTCCTTGACAATTCTTTAAAAAGGGCAAACAAAAGCATGCTTGTTCTGGTTTAAACTGTAATTGTTGAATCTTTCTGGAATGTGAAGTTACTAGTATGTTTGTCTGTTTATTGCTTTGAATAAAGTGAATGCCTAGATGTTTGGATATAACTTCACCTTCTTAAACAAATGCTTGCCATGCTTGTTCTGTTTCCAAAAATAAAAGAAAAGTTTGAACAAAAGTAACTTGGCTCAATTAGTGACAAATCAAGTAGAATTAAGTGGTGGTATGCATGCTTGATTGTTTAAGTCAGATCACTGGAAATAGAGTGTAGAATTATCATTTTTTGTGTAGAAATTGAAAACTGTCTATGGATCTTGATGAATAAATGTCTTTGGCCATGAAAAAGAAAGAAAAAGAAGAAGAAAAAGCCACTGAAAAAGGGCAACCAAAAAGCAAAAAAAAAAATTGAGAAAATAAGCTAGGCACCAATGGTTTGAACTTCTGAGACAAATGCCTGTGGTGTTTATGTATTAAGGATATGCTTGGATGAATAGGTTCTGAGGAGTGTTTCAACACTTGGTAACTTGGGTTAACTAACCCGGGATTATCAACCAAAAGTCCATTATCAAGAGCAACCTAAATACAAAACATTTAGTCACACAAAGAGGTGCTGGGCACCAATGTCTCAAGAAGAAATGTGAACTAAAATGCCTAAAGTGGATATGTGTAGTGCACTGATAAGAAAAAGAAAATGCCAAAGGCTTGTGCAACACATGACACTAAGCAAACAAGGAGCAAAGGAGCTCTAAGAAAAAGAAAAGAAAAACAAAGAAGAGAAAAGTGCCAAGGACATAAGAATAACAAGAGGCCATAGCAGTGTTTGATGGATGCAATGAAAAAGTGATAATCTTACCTGATAAGAATGAAAAAGTGATGCTGCAACTTTCTGCATAAAACCCTTCTGATGAACTTCAAATGCTTGCTAATATAGCCAATGTAATTGCTTTCTGTTTCATACTTTCTTCTCAAATAACTCAGGACTTGCTTAGGGACAAGCAAGTATTAAGTTTGGTGTTGTGATGCCAAGGCATCTTAAGCTAGTTTCACTAGCATTTTTCTGTTAGTTTTAGTTGTTTATTGCATTTTCTTGAGCTTAAAGTAACCAAGAATGGTTAAATGAATAACAAAACAATGAACCATCCAAACAGTATGATTTTGATGCAAATTCCATGAGTTTTAGTTATATTACTTGAATGCTATGAATGGAAGAATTCTCATGAAATTTTGCAAGACTTTGATGCAATTGTTTGGATGATTTCAGGAAAGAAGAGGCTAGGCAAGGAAGCAACAAAATCAATAAAGGAAGCTTGAATATCACATGTGGAGTTTAAGTTCCAGTTTAAGCTTAAACTGGAGCTTAAACGCCAGAATCGTGAAGGCTAAGAAATGCTGAAACTGAAGTTTAACCTCCAGTTTAACCTTAAACTGGAGGTTAAACGCTAGAATGAAAGTCTCACCAAAGAAGCATTTCCACGTTTAACCTCCAGTTTAACCTTAAACTGGAGGTTAAACGCCAGAATGAGAATTCCACTCAGGAAGCATTTCCACGTTTAACCTCCAGTTTAACCTTAAACTGGAGGTTAAACGCCAGAAATGGGAAATGCACCAGGGAGCCAATTCCACGTTTAAGCTCCAGTTCAACCTTAAACTGGAGCTTAAACGTGTTCGACCAAGTTTTCTCCTCCAGGGTTGCTTTCTCCATTTCCACGTTTAAGCTCCAGTTTAACCTTAAACTGGAGCTTAAACGTGTTCGACACCTCCAGGGCTACCTTTCTCAGCTTCCACGTTTAAGCTCCAGTTTAACCTTAAACTGGAGCTTAAACGTGTTCGACCTCCAGGATGGCTTTCTCTATTTCCACGTTTAAGCTCCAGTTTAACCTTAAACTGGAGCTTAAACGTGTTCGACCTCCAGGGCTGCCTTTCCTATCTCCACGTTTAAGCTTCAGTTTAACCTTAAACTGAAGCTTAAACGTGTTCGACTAAGTTACCCTCCAGGGCTGCCTTCTTCCATTTCCACGTTTAAGCTTCAGTTTAACCTTAAACTGAAGCTTAAACGTGCTCCCACAAAAGGCATCACTGGAAGTGTCTGGCGTTTAAGCTGCAGTTTAAGCTTAAACTGCAACTTAAACGCCACTCTTGGAAAAGGTTTCTTGGCCAAAAATATTGCGGTTTAAGTTAGTATTTGAACACAAACATTAACTTAAACTTACTCTGGTATGAAACCCAATTGAATATCATGGTTTATGGGATTGGGCCTGAAGGATTGATGAGTCTGAAATTTCAATTTATTGAGTCATGTGTCTTTATTTGATTATCACTAAGTTGGCTCAATGAATATTACAGAATTTGGATCAACAGCCTCATCAAGATTATGGATCATAAACCCAAGGCAAAAGGAAAGCAGGGAGAGGCCTCAAAGCCCAAGAAACACAACAGAAGCTCAATATAGAAAGTGTATAAATAGGATAGAATTTAAGTTAGGGAGGACTTTTACCTTTTCATTTAGCTAGTTTTCATATCTTTGTAATTGAATTCAGAGCTATGACTCACTAAACCCCTTTCATTGGGTTAGGGAGCTCTATTGTAATTCAATGAATCAATAATAGTTTATCTTTTTCTTCAATCTTTTCTCTTGAATTTTGTTAGAAAGCTTCTCGATCTAATTCCATTGGGTAGTTGTCTTGGGAAAGAAACTACCCATAATTGGAATCCTTCGGAACCTTGGGAAAGGAATGGAGGATTCGTGCTAGAGAAGCTTCTCACAGTGATTGGATGGGGTTTGGATGGATATTGTGACATGTAATCCTACCAAATTGTGGTTCATGAAACTGTGTGGTATAATCATGATCGAGCATCATCTCTTCTTATGAACATTTAAACCAAGGGATTGGGAATTTGTTTGTTTTAGAGAGAATTGGTGAGCCAAGGATTGGGATCCAATCATATAAGATGCCAAGCAAAATTCAATGAACGCATTGGTTGAGGAAGAGATAAACATGTTTGATTCGGAGATCTCAATATCTCCTATAACCCAATGAATTCCCATTTCTGATTTCCACTTTCTCTTTACATTCTGCAACTCAATCATGCAATCACCCCCATTCCCTTTTAATTCAGCAATTTAGCTTCTGCTCTTTAATTCATGCAATTTAAGATTCCGCCATTTCAATTTCTTGTCATTTACGTTTCCCGCCAATTTTACATTCCGCAATTCTCATCTAAATCTTGATCCGCTCAACTAGAACACACTTCTAATCCGAATTGCTCACTCAACCAATCCTTGTGGGATTCGACCTCACTCTAT